>NC_041062.1:26097860-26372860 GCF_900634775.1 Gouania willdenowi
AATGTTAAGATTACTTGTTTTCCTGCATAAAATCTGTGGCCCAATAGAGATCAAAATGCTCTGCATTTGAGCCCTATAAACTAAAATTAAAGTTTTACACCCCTGATGCAGTTGGATCATAGAATATGAATCTATCCCTCGATCTAATGAATTAATTGCTACATCTTTAGTAAACAAGGACTAATGATAAATATGATTGACTAAACCTTAATATCATAGAAAATCATTTTAATAGAGCTTGCACCTAAAGTTCACACCTTTAACTCTTTAATTCTCTGTAATGTTTTACCTTGTTGAGCTTTAAAAAAAAACTCTTTTCAGCAATTTTATATTTATCACACTCGTTTCTACTAGTAAAAATAAAACATCCAACAAATTGTGTAGTGACCTGAAAATGGCAACATATACACTGTAGTGTCTGATGAAACACAGCTAAACCACCAGCAAAGAAACCTTGGAGACAGCAGTAGTTGAATTTCTCTTCACTGGATGGTGAAAACTGTAAAACATAGTACAGTACAATGTCAGCGAACGGCTGATGTAGACATGAAAATAAAGTGCACTCATCCTATAAACTACCAATATTATATGAAAATATAGAGATAAACATAGAGATAAAACAATTTACAAACTTACGGCATTGCCTTATTAATGTTTTCGGGTGGATGGCAGCTGATGCAGATCTGACTGCTCCTAACACGTAGCATGGCTTCTGTTTACACTTGGGACCGCGAACACGGAAGTAGCGCGGCGAAACCGGAAGTAGTTTTAGCAATAATATTTTTTAACTTAACTTATAGAAAAACATGAATTATTTATTTATACAGGATCAAAATTATTATTTAATGTATTGCAACTTTTTAAAAGTTTTGAAATATTTATTAAAGAATAAACTGCCCTAAAGGCAACACATACACTGCAAGATGACTTTATAGTATAAAAGTCTCTGATGTTTAAAGCATTGTAACTCACTCTTAGTTGTGATGGCTTTAATCTTTTGAAAAGACGAGCAGAAAGAAGAGATCATCAATGGAGTAATTCTTATTGTTTCCAAAGAAGAGACTAAGTTGTGTTGTTAGTCTGCATCTTTCTACTTGACCTTACATCTAACCATTAAATGCTTCAAAACTTCCTGCTTAAACATCTCAGCACTCATTTAACAGCTTAAATAAGACGCTTGTACTCCAAAGTGTGGCAGCAATGAACACTTTATTTAGTCTTGTAGTGGATAAATGGGCAATAAAGTACACTTACTGCACAAATGTATTTGGGAAAATGGGTTAAGTGGCTTTACTATTACAATTTCAAGGAGAATTTGTAATAGTAAAGCATTTATTCATTGGGCGGGAAAGTAAGAACAGGTACGAGAGATTTGAGAGTCATTGAACCACAACTAATTAAACGATGATTTCAGAGTGAAGAGTTAATGCTGGGTTTGGAACCAAAGCACACAAAGAAAAGAACTCTTTAAACTCTAGGAGAACATGCACATTCCATAAAAAAATGCATGAAATAAAAATGTTTTATAGTCCAAGAAAGAGTTACCTTTTTACTATAAATTGAAACAGATAAATTTTTTTCTTGGGCCAATAACATAGTAAAAAAATATTTTTTTACTATTTCTAGAGCGTGTCACCCAAAAACCAATGCATATACAGTGAAGAAAATAAGTATTTGAACACCCTGCTATTTTGCACGTTCTCCCACTTAGAAATCATGGAGGGGTCTGGAATTTTCATGGAAGGTGCATGTCCACTGTATGAGAGATAACCTAAAAAGAAAAATCCAGAAATCACAATCTATGATTTTTTAACAATGTATTCGTGTGATACAGCTGAAAATAAGTATTTGAACACCTGTCTATCAGCTAGAATTCTGACCCTCAAAGACCTGTTAGTCCGCCTTTAAAAGTCCTCCTCCACTCCACTGTATTATCCTGAATCAGATGCACCTGTGTGAGGTCGTTAGCTGCATAAAGACACCTGTCCACCCCATACAATCAGTAAGACCCAAACAGTCAGCATGGCTAAGAGCAAAGAGCTGTCCAAAGACACCAGAGACAAAATTGTACAACTCCACAAGGCTGGAAAGGGCTGCGGAGAAATTGCAAAGCAGCTTGGTGAAAAAAGGTCCACTGTTAGAGCAATCATTAGAAAATGGAAAAAGCTAAACATGACGGACAATCTCAATCGGAGTGGAGCCCCATGCAAGATATCACCTCGTGGGGTCTCAATGATGCTAAGAAAGGTGAGGAATCAGCCCAGGACTACACGGCAGGACATGGTCAATGACCTGAAAAGAGCTGGGACCACTGTTTCCATGGTCACTGTTGGTAATACACTAAGACGTCATGGTTTGAAATCATGCATGGCACGGAAGGTTCCCCTGCTTTAACCAGCACATGTTAAGGCCCGTCTTAAGTTTGCCAATGACCATTTGGATGATCCAGAGGAGTCATGGGAAAAAGTTTTGTGGTCAGATGAGACCAAGATTGACCTTTTCGGTCATAATTCCACTATGCGTGTTTGGAGGAAGAAGAATGATGCGTACCATCCCAAGAACACCATCCCTACTGTGAAGCATGGGGGTGGTAGCATCATGCTTTGGGGGTGTTTTTCTGCTCATGGGACAGGACGACTGTACTGTATTAAGGAGAGGATGACTGAAGCCATGTATTGTGAGATATTGGCCAAAAACCTCCTTCCCTCAGTCAGATCATTGAAGATGAGTCGTGGCTGGATCTTCCAACATGACAATGACCCAAAGCACACAGCCAGGAAAACCAAGGAGTGGCTTCGTAAGAAGCATATCAAGGTTCTGGAGTGGCCTAGCCAGTCTCCAGACCTAAATCCAATTGAAAATCTTTGGAGGGAGCTGAAAGTCCGTGTTACTCAGCGACAGCCCAGAAAGCTGACTGATCTAGAGAAGATCTGTGTGGAGGAGTGGGCCAAAATCCCTCCTGCAGTCTGTGCAAACCTGGTGAAGAACTACAGGAAACGTTTGACCTCTGTAATTGCAAACAAAGGCTACTCTACCAAATATTAACGTTGGTGTTCAAATACTTATTTTCAGCTGTATCACACGAATTAATTGTTAAAAAATCATAGATTGGGATTTCTGGATTTTTCTTTTTAGGTTATCTCTCATACAGTGGACATGCACCTTCCATGAAAATTCCAGACCCCTCCATAATTTCTGAGTGGGAGAACTTGCAAAATAGCAGGGTGTTCAAATACTTATTTTCTTCACTGTATGTGCATTGGTTCTTGGGTGACATGCTATATATGGCATATAACTAATCATTAGTAATGTGAACAGTCTATGTACATAGCTCTAAGATGATTAAATTACAGGGAGCTGAGGCGTACAGCTATGCTTTAAATCACATGTGAAAAAAGTTTGTTGGAGGGTAAAGTTTAGCTTAGCTTTATCAGAATTTCAATTACTACTGCTGCAGCCAGATTGTATATGGATGCAATAATCATTTCCCATCTTACTGTTTGACTCAACTGGCACAAGTAGAGCTGCAACTAACAATTATTTTTATAACTGATTAATCGGTCAATAAATAATCGATGAATCCAATTTTTTTTCTAAACAGTTTATGTTGTAATGAACGCAGCTGGACCCATAATATAGACACAAACAGTCTTGGGTAAGGTTTATAAAGCTATTTGTTGTTGTTTGTTTTATGGGATGGATCCGGAGAAAACTGGGGAGCTGAGGCGGACAGCAGATGGGTTAATGATTTTAATTATTTTAAATGGACCAAGGAATCGGGGAGAAAGTTTGCGTGAATGAGTCTTGAGTGGGATATTTTTTGAAAATAACCAAACTGACTGACCTGTTTGATACTGAGGGGAAGAAACTCTATGCTTACCAACGGATTGCATTGTCCTGGAGGTGGTCTTGAGGAGTATTGATTGGGTCTTTTCCCAGATATTCTGACAACGGAGGAGGTGATGTTGCACTGAGGGAACTGATAATTCCTTTTCCTGAGCACAAAGGAACAAAGAAGGATAATAAACAAGTGATGCTTGAATGGGGACATGACAGGTGTGAGCTCCAGGCAGAGGGTTTAGAAGCAATAAGGCAGCGTAGTGAAGTCTCTGTCCATTGGTCTGTGGATGAAAACCAGAGGTTAGGCTTACAGATGCACCTAAGGCATGACAAAAAGCTTGCCATACTTGTGACATAAACCATGGACTTTGGTCAGAAACAATGTCCTGGGGAATACCATGCAGTTGGAAAACATGAGTTGTTATGAGATCTGCCATTTCTTTTGCTGAGGGAAGTTTGGGAATGGCCACAAAAAGTGCTGCCTTAGAGAACCGATCAACTACAGTAAGAATGACTGAATTACCTTGAAAAGGTGGTAGACCAGTCAAAATCCACTGCTATGTGGGACCAAGGGTGCCTAGGAATAGGTAGTGGTCTTAGTAATCCAGCAGGTGGGGAGTGAGAACTCTTGCTCCGTGCGCATACCAAGACCTGGTTTTCTTATCCAATGTGGGCCACCAAAAATGGCATTTGATAAGGGACAGGGAACGGTTAATGCCAGGGTCGCAGGAAAAACGGACAGAGTGAATCCACTGAAGAACCTTGGACTGGACTGAATCTGGGACAAATTGACGACCTGGAGGACCATTTCCTGGATCAGGCTGAGTCTGTTTGTGCCTCCTTAATGAGGGACTCAATCTCCCAGGTAATGGGTGCCACCACACAGGAGGCAGGGAGAATGGATTCTGGAACAGATGAAACCGCTTCAGCACATTCCTGGCGGATAATGCATCAAGTTTTACATTGCGAGACACTGGGCGGTAAGTTAGGGTAAAGTGGAACCGACTATAAAACAAAGTCCAACGAGCCTGGCGGGAGTTGAGTCATTTTGCAGATTGGATGTAGGCCAAGTTCTGATGGTCCGTCCATACAACAAAGGTTGTTCTGACCCCTCTAGCCAATGTCTCCACTCTTCCAATGGCAGTTTTAGCACCAGTAAATCCCTGTTGCCAACATCATAATTCCTTTCAGCAGGGGAAAGCCGCCGAGAGAAAAAGGTACAGGGATTGGAGCTTGGAATCTTCACCTCTTCTCTGTGAGAGTACCGCTCCCACGCCTGTGTCTGAGGCATCAATGTCCACAATGAAGTGTAGGGAAGGATCTGGGTGCACAAGTACTGATGCTGAGGTGAACAGGTCCTTGAGTCTCTTGAAAGCTGAGTCAGCTTATGGTGACCAGGCAAACTGCACAGAAGAGGAAGTCAGGCGAGTTAGAAGAGCAGCTACATGAGTGAAGTTCTTTATGAATCTCCTATAGAAATTTGCAAACTCCAAAAATCTTCAAATTTGGTTCCGGTTCTCTGCCTGAGGCCACTCCACCACTGCCTTGATTTTATCAGGATCAGATCTCACTTGTGCCTTCTCAATAATGAAACCCAAAAAACTGACCTTGCTGGAGTGAAACTTGCATTTCTCAGCCTTGACGTAGAGTCTCTGGAGTACTTGATGGACATGTGCCTGGTGCTCAGAAGGATTCCATGAAAAGATCAATATATCATCCAGATATACAAAGACAAAACAATTCAAAAAGTCATGGAGGACATCATTGATGAGAGCTTGGAAGACAGCAGGGGCATTTGTTAAACCAAAAGGCATTACCAGATATTAAAAATGGTCAAGTGGAGTGTTAAAGGCAGTTTTCCATTCATTCCCCTCCTGAATCCGCACAAGATTGTAGGCATTATGCAGGTCCAGTTTAGTGAAAATGGTTGCTTCATGTAGAGGGGCAAAAGCAGAATCAATGAGAGGCAGAGGGTATTTATTCTTCACGGTAATATTGTTTAGCCCTCTAAAATCTATGCATGGTCTGAGATAGGAGTCCTTAGAAACAAAGTAAAACCCTGCTCCCACTGGGGAGGAAGGCCTGATAAAACCTGCAGCAAGGGACTCCCGGATATATTTCTCCATGGCCTCTCTTTCGGGTTTAGACAAGTTGTATAGACGGCTGGAAGGCAGAGGTGCACCGGGGAGGAGATTGATTGCGCAGTCATATGGTCTGTGTGGGGGCAGTGAGGAAGCCTTACTCTTGCTGAATACTTCACAAAGATCGTAATAATTCTCAGGGATGGTTGACAGATCTGGTGTTTCTGGTTGAGATGCTGACAATGCTTTGACATTTCCTGGAGGAGATAAAGCAGATTGCAAACAGAGAATAACTGTGTGTGCTCCAGCTGATGTCTTCCTAAAAACCAGGGTCAGAAATGACATTTAATCGTAGAGCTTCCCTGTGTTTACCAGACAGGATAAGCGTTAATGGTTCAGTGCAATGGGCTACCTTAGCAAGTAGTCTGCCATCAACTGTCAAGGCTATCAAGGGTCTCTCCAAAGATTCTGTCTTAGTTACAGCCAGTAGTGCCACCTGCTTGTCCAAACAAAATTCCTCTGCTCCAGAATCAATTAAAGCCAGAAGAGGGACCGAGAGTTCATTACAACAGAGGGTGGCAGGGATTTGGAGTCGTGAGTCTTTCTCAGGGGAAGACTTGGGCTGACCCACCAGTACCCCCACACTTACTGGTGGGCCCTATCTTTTTGCCGAATGGGACGGGTGGAGAGAAAGTGTCCAATTTTGCAACAATAATGGCACTTACCCGCCCTTCTGCGTCGAAGATGTAGAGATCATGGTTGGTAAAAGGATGATCTGACGTTGAGTGGAAGAATGAGCCTGCTCTTGTACTGTGAAGTGTGTGAATAGCTTGATTGTAAATGAGAAGCAGCTTTGCAAACTTGATTGTAGGCAAGGTGTGTGGAACCAGCTCTAAAGAAACACACAGGACAAACACACAGGGGAGGGGAAAACAAAAAAAGAAAATAGACCAGGATCCTCACAGTTTATCTATAAAGCACATTTAAACCCTGCTTAATCTGAATAAAATGAAATAACAGTGTCTCTCACGCACAAACAAAATGCTCACGCACGCAAGTCACACACAAACACTGGTGTGCGCTTACACACAAACCATCTGTCTGCGCACACACGAACACTGCACACACACACACAAACACTCGTGGTGCTTGCTCACACAAACACTTGTGCGAGTACATGCACAAACACTTGTGCGCACACATACACAAACACTTCTGGTGTACGTACACAAACACTCGTGGTGCACGCACACACAAACTGTCTGCACACACACTCGTGCGCGCACACACAAACACTTACGGTGCGCGCACACAAACATTCTGCGCGCACACACACAAACACTCATGGTGCGCACACAAACCTTCTGCGCGCACACACAAACACTCGTGCATGCTCACACACAAACACTGCATGCATACACAAACACTCGTGCGCGCACACAAAGCTCTGCAGGTGAATCAAACGGCTCTGCGTCACGGTCAGTGACATAAATCGCACGACGCAACAAATCGATAATGAAATTTTTTACCAACGCTTTTAACTCACTCAGTGCCATTGACGAGATATCTCATCATTTGCATTTTTTCACGCGGATTACTAGAAAACACCCTGGCGGAGGTCTCATCAATATCTAAGCTGTGGGGTGTTGTAGTGACCAACTGGGTCCTGAAGATGGCAGCAGTGCACCATTAGATGAGCGATTAGCCATTGATGCTACCCAGCAAAGGAGGAAGAAGCAGGAAAAGAAGTGAGATTATGGTGCTATGAAGTGATATTGTGAAGTATCCAGCAGCTCACAGCTCCACATACTAACACAGAACATCTGTGGACCTGAGTGGATTATTGATAATCTTGTGATCGTGAGATAAAACCATCAACTAACCGAGCCGAACAGGTCATCCCTGCGTGTCGGGGGGAGGGGGGAGGAGGGGGGGGGTGTGGAGGTGGGTACAAAATACCCCCAGCCTGTGAGCCAGATAGCAAAATAATAGGTGACATGTAGGAAGTAGCAGCGCACATTTGGATGTGAGATCATCCATGCTCAGCGGAGCTCAGAGGGAGAAAGAAAGGCGTTTACGAGACAGAAAATGGCGCTACGTGCAGAGCTGACCTTCACAGCAGCGCACACTCCAACCAGAGCAAGTGTGGAATTCATGGATAATGTGGCGATTGTGAGATAAAACCATAAAAAAACGGGGTAAGCAGTGACACTCTGTATGTCTGGGAGGAAGAAGAAGTTATGTGTGTACAGACTGACGGGAGAGAAAGTTGGAGGAATGCCAAAATACAGTAAGAAATCCATTAAACTCTGACCCAGATAGATATATAATAATAATTTTGCCATTAAAATCCTGGTCTGTGTGGTTTTTTTTTTGTTTTATATAAGGAAACGATGTTCAGATGTTAGAGTTGTCACTAAAGCAAAAAAAAAAAGCTTTACAGTCACTGACAGGGTTTTTTTAGAAAAAGGCTTTTTTCTCAGCTTTTTGCTCTGAAACTGAAGATTTGTGTAAAACTTGCTCTATTCAACGGCTGATTACAAAAGAACGAAACAAGCCAGAAACATGTTTTTTTTATGAAAGTAGAGGCTTCAATTTTTCAGAATCTGGTGTCAGATTTCAGATAGTCATAGTAGAAAATATTCTGTGGGTCTTTAAATATCAGTCAAAATGCTCAAAAACGGCTGGTAATGAGGGGGTAGAAAATCTGAAAATGGCTGGAACTGAATGAGTTAATAGTCGATTTTTATTGATTTGTTGTTGCAGCCTTAGGCACAAGCAAACAAAACAACACTCAGACCACTTTCAACTCCGTAGAAACAAACTCTTGAAGTGCTGGACTGGAAACCTACATATCATTGCTGTGCTATCTTAAGTAAATATACTATTTTAAGTCTTGTTTAAAAAAAAAATAATAACTGTTTTTTTTAATTTTGTTTGAACTGTGTTCCTGTTGAAATATACTATGTGGAAGTTTTAGTCCAGGCTTTGTGCTTTGTTTTATCAGTAATTATTGCTATTTGTCATACTTGTTCTCTTTTGTCATGTTGTATTCTCTCTGTATTTAATACTGTGACAAGTCCTTTTGTGTTGGTAAAGGGTTCCAGAAACTCCAACGCACAGAGAAGGTAAGTAAAAGGATCGTGTCCTTGTGAGCAGCTCCCCTGCAAGACACATATAGCAGGTGTGAATAATCACAATGCACTACACCTGTGATTAATCAGCAACAGCCCCTCCCCTGAATCACATCTCACACACAACCCTTCTCTACCATGCTAACGACCCACCCACATAACGCCACCATCCGGCCAACCCAACTCCCCCCACCACCCCCACTCCCGCGCCAGCAAGAAAGGAAGTTAGCCACGACCATCTGCGTCTCCGGCTTATGATGAATCACCTAGAACTGAACAGAGGGTTAAAGGGCCTCCCAGGAGGTAGTAGCGCAGGGCTTCGACCGCCCACCGGATTGTAAGGCACTCCTTCTCTGTTGTGCTGTAGCGACCCTCTCTCTCTGACAGCTTCTGGCTAATATAGGCCACTGGACGGTCAACTCCCCATACCTGCTGGGACAAAACCGCCCCCACACTTCTATTCGACGCGTCTGTCTGCAAGACAAAAGGTAGAGAGCGGTTCACCACAGAGAGCTTCCTTTACCTGATCAAAGGCCTGCTGACACTGCTCCGTCCACTAGACCGAATCTGAGGTTGGTCAATGGGACACTCAGGCCGTAGACTCTGGAGATAAGGGAATCTGCCAGTAGCCTTTGGTTAAATCCAGTGTTGTAAAAAAATGAGCAGTACCCAGCCAGTCCAGGACACCTCGTTTACCTCACGGCAGTCCACACAGAAAAGCACTGAACGCCCTTCTCGGCTACAAGAATGATCGGGCTGCTCCATGCGCTGTGAGACTCTTCTATTACTCCTTCCAACATGGCTGCTAGTTTATCCTGAACTATTTTTTAGTAGTACGTTAGCATGAGTAGTACGTTAGGATGAGTAGTATGTTACGATGAGTAGTATGTT
This sequence comes from Gouania willdenowi, assembly GCF_900634775.1. Lineage (NCBI taxonomy): Eukaryota > Metazoa > Chordata > Actinopteri > Blenniiformes > Gobiesocidae > Gouania > Gouania willdenowi. Next base: position 26,107,807 of record NC_041062.1, read on the forward strand.
AGCATGAGTGGTATGTTAGCATGAGTGGTATGTTAGCATGAGTGGTATGTTAGCATGAGTAGTATGTTAGCATGAGTGGTACGTTTGCATGAGTAGTACGTTAGGATGAGTAGTATGTTACGATGAGTAGTATGTTAGCATGAGTGGTATGTTAGCATGAGTGGTATGTTAGCATGAGTAGTATGTTAGCATGAGTAGTATGTTAGCATGAGTGGTACGTTTGCATGAGTAGTACGTTAGGATGAGTAGTATGTTAGCATGAGTGGTATGTTAGCATGAGTGGTATGTTAGGATGAGTAGTGTGTTAGCATGAGTAGTGTGTTAGCATGAGTAGTCTGTTAGCATGAGTGGTATGTTAGCATGAGTGGTACGTTAGCATGAGTAGTGTGTTAGCATGAGTAGTACGTTAGCATGAGTAGTACGTTAGCATGAGTAGTACGTTAGGATGAGTAGTACGTTAGCATGAGTGGTACGTTAGCATGAGTAGTACATTCGCATGAGTAGTATGTTAGCATGAGTGGTATGTTAGCATGAATGGTATGTTAGCATGAGTAGTATGTTAACATGAGTAGTATGTTAGCATGAGTAGTACGTTAGCATGAGTAGTACGTTGGGATGAGTAGTATGTTAGCATGAGTAGTATGTTAGCATGAGTAGTACGTTAGCATGAGTAGTATGTTAGCATGAGTATTATGTTAGCATGAGTAGTACGTTAGCATGAGTTGTACGTTAGGATGAGTAGTATGTTAGCATGAGTAGTACGTTAGCATGAGTAGTACGTTAGCATGAGTAGTACGTTAGCATGAGTAGTACGTTAGCATGAGTAGTACGTTAGCATGAGTAGTACGTTAGCATGAGTGGTACGTTAGCATGGGTAGCACGTTAGGATGAGTAGCACGTTAGGATGAGTAGCACGTTAGGATGAGTAGCACGTTAGCATGAGTAGCATGTTAGCATGAGTAGTGTGTTAGCATGAGTAGTATGTTAGCATGAGTAGCACGTTAGGATGAGTAGCACGTTAGGATGAGTAGCACTTTAGCATGAGTAGCATGTTAGCATGAGTAGTGTGTTAGCATGAGTAGTATGTTAGGATGAGTAGTACGTTAGGATGAGTAGCACGTTAGCATGAGTAGCATGTTAGCATGAGTAGTGTGTTAGCATGAGTAGTATGTTAGCATGAGTAGCACGTTAGGATGAGTAGCACGTTAGGATGAGTAGCATGTTAGCATGAGTAGTGTGTTAGCATGAGTAGTATGTTAGCATGAGTAGCACGTTAGGATGAGTAGCACGTTAGCATGAGTAGTACGTTAGCATGAGTAGTACGTTAGCATGAGTGGTATGTTAGCATGGGTAGCACGTTAGGATGAGTAGCACGTTAGGATGAGTAGCACGTTAGGATGAGTAGCACGTTAGCATGAGTAGCATGTTAGCATGAGTAGTGTGTTAGCATGAGTAGTATGTTAGCATGAGTAGCACGTTAGGATGAGTAGCACGTTAGGATGAGTAGCACGTTAGCATGAGTAGCATGTTAGCATGAGTAGTGTGTTAGCATGAGTAGTATGTTAGCATGAGTAGCACGTTAGGATGAGTAGTACGTTAGGATGACATTTACCAGAGAGAGAGCTCCCAAAGCTGCTCTGCTCAGTCTGAAAACGTGAAGCCAACCAACTCCAACGAAACAGGATCTCCACAAAAAACGCCACTCATAACAAAATACCATTCATGGCTTCTGTTTGCTTCACTGACGAATTACCCTGTTTCATTTTGTAGAGATTTTACAAATGTGTCCTAAAAACTTTTGAATGTTCTTATTAGTAGATCTATTCATATCAAAACACATTATTATGAACCGTATTCATTTAACTGTCTTTTATAAATAGGACTACTTTACAGTTTTAGAGCCTGTGTTCCTCCATCTAGAAATCATGTGATTGATGATGTCACACGGCTCCACTGCCTGTAAACATCCATTGTTTTCTATTGGAGTGAAACATTCAACCTGATTTTTACATTATTTAACAGCTTTTTAGATAATTTAGTTACTTTTTCAGCCAAAATGACAGGAATCAGGAAAAGTTCAATACGTTTAATGTAAACCTTTTGTTTACTGAAATGAAATAATCATAAATACAGAATAAATAAAAAGTCTGTGACTGCAAGGGGCGATGGTTCCAACTCTGAAGTTTATTAGTAGACAATGAAGCAGAGAAGAAGGGTTCTTCTAAAGGACCTTTACCCTCCCTTATACAGTGCGCTGACACGCTCTGGTGGCTGAGGTTAGAGTGTAAATTACAGACTATTGAGATGCACAAACCCTGAGAATAGAAGGACTTTAGGGTGGAAGTCCTTCAACAGTCTGTGATTAATAGGACATTTTAAATGTTTGTACAAACAGTGGAGGATCCCTTTAAGGCGTTAGGAGAAAACAATTCTTAAAGGAGTGGAACACAGAGTTCTACTGAGTTTCTGCTAAAGTAATGTAAATAGCCAATGTTAATTTAGTCTTATTGGACATCAGTGTGAGTCATTTATCTGCTGACCTTCTGCGAGGCCAATGTTTCAGTCCTATCAATATTTATATGCATGTGTAGGTTCAGCAGAAGACCTTTCACATTTTCTCCTGTTCAGACATTATTACATAATGGTCTAATGATGTCTGGATGGTGTCAGTTTGTTTCATCATCGATGACACTTTCAGTCTACCGTGGCACATCTGCTCATGCTCAGTGGCAGAGCTCCATTTCCAGCCCGTTGCTGCCATTGATCAAATTCCAGAGAAAGAATGAAACGACACTTAAGTGGCTGATCCGTGTATAATCACCATTCCTATCCAAGGCCTGAGGCTCGTACCACTCAGATAAATGCTTTCTGCTTCCATGTGCACACAACCTTTCACTGGTTTAGGAGTGGACAAAGACTGGAGGCCATGTTTGGTTTTTATCTTTATCCACAGTCAAATATTTCACTTTAAAACACTTTTTAGTTGTACAAACATGTCAATAGACACATTGGCAGAGCCAGATAATGTTCATGGTGTGGTTTATATTTAATTTTGCTTATAGGGCGCCTTTATTAAAAATCATGGAAAACACAAATATTTAAACTTCTGCAGTTGTGGTGGTTCAGCTTTTGATGAGTGCGTTTGAATAAAGCGATCTGATGTGTTGGATGGTGACGAAGGTGAAAGCCAACCTAATAAGGCTTTCAACAATGACAGACACTAGATATACTAAACTTTAAGTATTTTAAGCATGATTTCCAGAAGTTAAAATGTATTATTTTTAAGTAAATTAAAACAAGTTTGAACTTGTAGCACTTTGTGGTGCAGCCTGCGTCCAAAAGTGTCTGATTGTTCCCAGAAAGCAAATCATTAAGCTTCTGAACATGAAACCAACAATCTGATGGTTTTAGACAGTCTGAAGAGGTCTGACCTTAAAGGTGGCTCCTGTGTATATATAATAACTAGGGCTGGGACTTTATCGCATTAAAGGTGATTAATTCAGGAAAATAACATACAAAAATTGAAGTTAATCGCTTCTTTTGGACTCCAAACAGAGCGGAACCTTTCCCATTGCACCAGTTCCTGGTACACCCATAATACTGATGGACAGACCACAACACAATAAACAGAAGAACCAGGTGAGAAGTCATGGCTTCGTTGGCGTTAATTTTAGTTAAATTAGGCAAGCCCTGTATTCTCAAGGCAATTGAAAATTGAAACTGCAAAATTTGTGTAAAAAATATCAATATCATAAAACTGGTTAAAAGTACACATTTCTGAATTGTAAAAATTGTTCATGTGAAAAACATCTTATTGTGTGTATTTTATTGTTGAGTAACGTCCCTTAATGTTGTTATTTTTACTAAAATAAAAGGAAAAAAAATAATACTGACCTTGAACTTAAATATGACCTTGAGTGGGCCCGCCCTCCCGTAGGCCCACCACTCGCAGGAGGGATCATATGAGGCCGGTGTAATGTGGATCGGGCAGTCGTCCAGGGCGGGGGCCTTGGCGATCTGATCCCCGGCTACAGAAGCTAGCGTTAGGGATGTGGAATGTCACCTCTCTGGCGGGAAAAGAGCCTGAGCTTGTGTGCGAGGTGAAGTTCGGACTAGATATAGTCGGTCTCACCTCGACACATAACAAGGGCTCTGGAACCAGCCTTCGCGACAGGGGTTGGACTCTCTTCTACTCTGGAGTCGCCAATGGTGAGAGGCGCCGGGCCGGGGTGGCTATACTTCTTGCCCCCCGACTTAGTGCCTGTACGTTGTAGTTTACCCCGGTAGACGAGAGGGTAGCCTCCCTCCGCCTTCGGGTGGGAGGACGGATCATGACTGTTGTTTGTGCCTATGGGGCAAACAGCAGCTCGGAGTATCCACCCTTCTTGGATTCCTTAGAGGGAGTACTGGAGAGTGCTCCTTCTGGGGATTCCCTTGTTCTGCTGGGGGACTTCAACGCTCACGTTGGCAGCGACAGTGAGACCTGGAGGGGCGTGATTGGGAGGAACGGCCCCCCTGATCGGAACCCGAGCGGTGTTTTGTTGTTAGACTTCTGTGCTCGTCACAGATTGTCCATAACAAACACCATGTTCAAGCATAAGGGTGTCCATATGTGCACTTGGCACCAGGACACCCTAGGCCGCAGTTCGATAATCGACTTCATAGTCGTGTCATCGGACTTGCGGCCGCATGTCTTGGACACTCGGGTAAAGAGAGGGGCGGAGCTGTCAATTGATCACCACCTGGTGGTGAGTTGGCTCCGATGGCGGGGGTGGATGCCGGTTAGACCTGGCAGACTCAAACGTATAGTGAGGGTCTGCTGGAAACGCCTGGCAGAGTCTCCCATCAGAAGGAGCTTCAACTCCCACCTCCGAGAAAACTTCAACCATGTCTCGGAGGAGGTGGGGGACATTGAGTCCGAGTGGGCCATGTTCCGTGCCTCTGTTGCTGAGGCGGCTGATCGGTGCTGTGGCCGCAAGGTAGTCGGTGCCTGTCGTGGCGGCAATACCCAAACCCGTTGGTGGACACCGGGGGTGAGGGATGCCGTCAAGCTGAAGAAGGAGTCCTACCGGGCCTTTTTGGCCTGTGGGATTCTGGAGGCAGCAGACAGGTACCGACGGGCCAAGCGGAGTGCAGCCACGGCGGTCGCCGAGGCAAAAGCCCGGACATGGGAGGAGTTTGGTGAGGCCATGGAGAATGACTTCCGGACGGCTTCGAAGAGATTCTGGACCACCATCCGGCGTCTCAGGAGGGGGAATCAGTGCACCGTCAACACTATGTATGGTGTGGATGGTGCGCTGCTGACCTCGACTCGAGACGTTGTGGATCGGTGGGGGGAATACTTCGAAGACCTCCTCAATCCCACCGACACGCCTTCCAATCAGGAAGCAGGGCCCAGGGACCCGAGAGTGGGCTCTCCTATCTCTGGGGTTGAGGTTGCCGAGGTGGTTGAAAAGCTCCTCGGTGGCAGGGCTCCGGGGGTGGATGAGATCCGCCCGGAGTTCCTCAAGGCCTTGGATGTTGTGGGGCTGTCATGGCTGACACGACTCTGCAACATCGCGTCGACATCGGGGGCAGTGCCTCTGGATTGGCAGACCGGGGTGGGGGTCCCCCTTTTTAAGAAGGGGGACCGGAGGGTGTGTTCCAATTATAGAGGGATCACACTCCTCAGCCTCCCCGGTAAGGTCTATTCAGGGGTACTGGAGAGGAGGGTCCGCCGGATAGTTGAACCTCGGATTCAGGAGGAGCAATGTGGTTTTCGTCCTGGCCGTGGAACTGTGGACCAGCTCTACACCCTCAGCAGGGTCCTTGAGGGGTCATGGGAATTCGCCCAACCAGTCCACATGTGTTTTGTGGACCTGGAAAAGGCATTTGACCGTGTCCCTCGGGGATTCCTGTGGGGGGTCCTCCGGGAGTATGGGGTATCGAACCTCCTGATAGGAGCTGTTCGTTCCCTGTATGACCGGAGTCAGAGTCTGGTCCGCATTGCCGGCAGTAAGTCGAAATCGTTTCCGGTGAGGGTTGGACTCCGCCAGGGCTGCCCTTTGTCACCGATTCTGTTCATAACTTTTATGGACAGAATTTCTAGGCGCAGTCAGGGCGTTGAGGGGGTCCGGTACGGGGGCCTCAGTTTTGCATCACTGCTTTTTGCAGATGATGTGGTCCTGTTGGCTCCAACATACCGTGACCTTCAACTCTCACTGGATCGGTTCGCAGCCAAGTGTGAAGCGGCCGGAATGAGAATCAGCACCTCCAAATCCGAGTCCATGGTTCGCGACCGGAAAAAGGTGGAGTGCTTTCTCCGGGTTGGAGATGAGGTTCTGCCTCAGGTGGAGGAGTTCAAGTACCTCGGGGTCTTGTTCACGAGTGAGGGAAGGATGGAGCGAGAGATCGACAGGCGGATTGGTGCGGCGTCTGCAGTGATGCGGAGTCTGCACCAGTCCGTCATTGTAAAAAGGGAGCTGAGCCAAAAAGCAAAGCTCTCGATTTACAGGTCGGTCTACGTTCCAACCCTCACCTATGGTCATGAACTTTGGGTCATGACCGAAAGAACAAGATCACGGGTACAAGCGGCCAAAATGAGTTTCCTCCGTAGGGTGGCTGGGCTCTCCCTTAGAGATAGGGTGAGAAGCTCAATCATTCGGGAGGGGCTCAAAGTAGAGTCGCTGCTCCTCCGCATCGAGAAGAGCCAGATGAGGTGGCTCGGGCACCTAATTAGGATGCCCCCTGAACGCCTCCCTAGTGAGGCGTTCAGGGCACGTCCCTCCGGAAGGAGGCCCCGGGGAAGACCCAGGACACGCTGGAGAGACTATGTCTCTCGGCTGGCCTGGGAACGTCTTGGGGTCCCCCCAGAAGAGCTGGAGGAAGTGGCCGGGGAGAGGGAAGTCTGGGCCTCCCTACTGAGGATGCTGCCCCCGCGACCCGGAAACGGCTAAGCGGGAGAAGATGGATGGATGGATATTTAGTTGTTTAACATCATTTATTGTTTTTATTGATTTTGTCATTTACCAAAATACATTTAAACTGAAAACATTATTTCTCATGTCAAATATTGTTATGCCATTAATTTAGATTCATCAAAATTATTAATTACAAAGTCTCTATTTAAATATTTTTTTTTAATCAAGTCCCACCACTAAAAATAACACTGAAAACTATTTAACTAGAAGTCACTGTTTGATATTTCAGAATGATCTAACCTCATTGGATGGACAGAGGTGAAGATGATGATGATGCCAAAGCCTTCATCATCAACACCATCTACAAACATCTGGGTCCTGTTTGCCTTTAACACCCTGCACCCCCACATCCTCACACATACAGCTAACACAGCAGCTATGGATTAATAAATAAGACAGGCATGTGCACCTCTATCCCATATATCTGATCTGATCTGAGGGCCACATTATCAACATTTACTGTATGTCAGCATTAGAATAATGACTGATCTGAGCATTAAGTCAGAGAAGATGTTTGTCTATTTTTTGTCTTTGTCTATGGTTTTCTCATGTTGCCAGTTTGTAGTATTTTTGTGTTGTTGGAGTCATTATGTGTGTTTTTGTTATTTTTTAGTGTTTTTGTTGTCATTCTGTGAATTTTTCTGTTATTTTCTGTATTTTTCTTGTTATTTTCTGTATTTTTCTTCTTATTTTATTTATTGTCCTGTCATTTTGTGTCCTTTTGTTGACAGTATGTGTGTCTTTAGAGCTATTCTGTAATGTTACGTTGTTTTTTGTGTTTTCGAAGTCATTTTATTATTTTGTGTATTATGTTGAGCTACATGTGGCCCCCGGGCCACCAGTTGCCTATTTCTGCTCTAACATCTGCTCCTACAGGGTCGTGTACTCTGCTCTTTATTCTGTAGACACAACCCACCCATCACTGGTGAAGTTTAAGTTACAATTTAAATTACAAATATTATTTTTCCATTTAAAGTAAATTACAATTACATTCTCAATTACTAAAGTACAATTACAATGAATTCCAGTTACTGAGCCTTTAATAAATAATGCAACCTTCCTCTTGTGTTAGCTTTCTGTTAGCATCTCTGATGCTAATGGGTAAATTTGTCCCATGACTTAAATCATCTGTAAAATACACTAATAAATATGATTAATCATCTAATTAGTTTCTCATCTATTGATTACCTTGTTAGGATTCCTCATCAATGAATATTGTATATTGGTATTATCCATCCAGCCATCCATTTTCAAACCCACTTGCTCGGACAGGGTCGCAGGGGTCTGCCGGTGCCAATCTCCGGCTCTCATTGGGCGCTGGGCGGGGGTACACCCTGGACAGGGCGCCAGTCCAGTATATTGGTATTAATATTTTATATTTTTTTCTGTCACTATACCCATAGAGTTAATTTTTTTTAAATGGTGAAATGATCTGAAACATATTTTAATAATTATGTGTGAGACATAGAACTGTAACATGGTTCCACAGGTTTATGTTTAATGACATTGTAAATTAGAGTTTTTATAAACATTTCTATGCTAATTACAATTACAAAGTCAATCATCCGAACTGAATTAAATTAAATTAAATTACAGTTACAACAGCAACATGTAATTCTAATTACAATTAGAATTATGTCAGAATTGTTATGAATGATCAATTACATGATTACAATAATAATGGTATTATATTGATATTAGTTCCATTCTAACGTCTCATCCTTTAAAACATAGTTGGTGTATTTCTAATAAATGAATGTCAGTGATATTGACCCTTGTATTTGTCCAATAACATGACTCATCATTATCCCTCTGCTCTGGGCTTCACTACCTGATCTAATAAAAGTTGTGTAACTTTTTCAGTCATGTCATCTTCACTGTGGTGTACAATGTGAGATGTAATTACAGAGGCCAGCCTTGGCTTCTATCGGCCCTGACACAGGACCAGGACCACATTTAATAGATTCTGACCAACACCAGGAACAAATGATGCTTAGACTATACTCAACCAAACATAATGATGGAACCACTACCATGCTCACCCTATACTCCTCAGCCTACTACATGTCTTTAGTTGTTCACATGCTGCCTGATGCACAGGTCATCCACTAATTATTCACAGCTTTTATCACTTTTTATTAAGTTACAGCCTTTGTTCCAAATCAAATTCAATGCATCTCTTCCCTCAAAATTCTATAAAAATACTCTGTAATGACAATATGAGTTTGGAGCCATCAGGACTTCCTAGAGCTGGATCTAAACTGAGCGATTGAAAAACAGTTCAATTTTAAGCAAATAAAATAATCTATAGAAGTGGATTAGGTTTAAATTCTTGAGACGTTTAATAAAGGGCATCAATAAGCATTCCAATGTATTAGATGAGTTATTAATGAAATGAAGAACTCTGTATGGGACAGATGACCATCTGAACATGTCCAAAGATGAAGTCATCTCCTCAGTGATGATTAAATATAAAATAACACTGTTCACTATTGTTTGCATTCCAGAGACCGAGCTCAATGGGATTAAACACACTTAACGTTAGTGACTCATGAAAAAATATAACATCATTAAAAGTAGGATTAATAATCTGATTAACTGTTCAATAATAACATTTACTATTGGTATTAATAATTAGGAAATAAAAACACTCATTTGTACCACACACACACTCACACACACACACACACACACACACACACAAAGCATGTTAACCTCCCAATTCAAGTCCAAGCTATTCCCCAAAACCAGCATCTGACCAGCAACCCAAAAGCTGGATTCTGTCTCCTTCATCCAAACCTCCACAACAGTAGTCAGGGATGTGACCAAGAACCCAATGTCACAGTGTTCCACTGTGGAGAGAGGAGAACCTTCCAGAAGGACCATCAACCTAGCAGGCCTGTATGGTAGAAATGGAACCTAAAGGCGAAAATTGAAGTGTTTGGTGTGAATGTTTGGAGGAAACCAGGAACAGCTCATCACAAGGATAATAGCATCCCTACAGTGAAGCATGGTGGTGGCAGCATCATGTGATGGGGATGTTTTTCAGCAGCAGGAACTGGCAGACTACTGAGGATCCAATCTGATGGAGGTTAAGACCTACAAATAAGAAGAATCGGTCAAAGTGCTTAAGGATGGCTGTGCTAAGCTAAGCTAGTAGCGCCATATTCAAAACACTGGAGGCTATTAATGCTGCCAAAGGTATCAATAACATATTAAACAAAGACTGAGTTCTTACTTTTATGTTTTTCACTAATTTGCAAAAATCTAAATAAAAACTTTGGTAACACTTCACTTAAAGTTTTCTACAAAAGGTTGTCATTATCCGTCATTATCCGTCATTAGCATGAATAAGGTGTCATTAAGTGTTGTTTTCTAAATTATGACACCTTTGGAGCTATGTTGGCATTTTTTGGGTTAGGTGGAGGATCTAGTGGGGTTAGGTAGGGTCAGAGCCGTATAGAAAGAGGGTTGCGACAACTTTGTTCACTCCAATGGTTTTTTTTTTTTACAACAATGGAGCCTCACAATAGTTCCCTGAAGTGATCAGTTAACTATTACAGCCAATGGAGCAAAAGTAGATTAGACGGTGTGTGATGCACAAATAATCATATTTGATAATATTATTATCAGTGTATCTAAATACATAGTACTGGATTATATAATTATTATCATTATGTACACATACATATGACAGGGGACTGTACCAATATTGTAAATCAATGCAGTTATTGATGACAAATTACCAAAAATCCCAGTTATGTCACTCAGAATCAATGGATTTCAATCTTCTAAGGAAATGTTTAAGTCTACATGACGGTCAAGCATTTCAAACTTCCATTGTTGCAACTCTCTCTCTCTATACCGTTCTGGGTAGAGTTAGGGTAACAAACACTTAAAGAAGCATAAATCAGACTCCATAGTAACACCACAGTAGTTAGTGTAACTGCAGCCATCAGCTGGGAGCGCAGCATCAACTCTTTAGGACCAGAGCACAGCTGATACTAGAGGATGGATACCCGAAAGAACCTTGACTCGACGGCACCGGGTGGGTGGGGTTCAGACAGATATGTAGAACAGGTGGTGGTGTTTGGTCACATGGTGTGGTTAGCGTGCAGCGTTCACCATTTCCTGCTACAGCTACTGTAGCTGAAGAATGCAGCTTTAACAGTGAGAACAGGATCCAGTGGAGGGAAGATGGAGCAGAGGAATAACTACATGGAAATAGATCCCATGGGTCTCTTGCGCGCACTGCGCCCCGTTTGTTTTACTTTCTCTTGTTACCCGTGCACTGATCTGACGTTGACGTTAACAGTTGTTTGTTAATAAAATTGGTGCTTGCCACAAAAACAAACCTAAATATGTCATTTCTTTGAAAAAAAAAAGAGGTTTTCATTATTGGGTCGGACTCGGACGAGAAAATGCATCCCGATCCACATTCCGTGACATTTATTTACTCTCCATTAATGTGACTGTTTACTGTAAGACCTGTGCACATGCCTCTCTGTACATCAGTGGAACCAAACAGTAGTTTAGTCCACAGTGCTAGGCCTCAGGGGGGCTGGAGAAGGCGTGGCCCTGCCATGACTTGTGCCCAGAGACACCCAGAGTATGGTCACAGTCTGTTTAACATCACCCATTATGCAGATTTATACATATAGACTCATTTCATGTGACGTATGCATACTAAATTAGGTGCATGCGTGCAGGCTCAGTGTAAAACAACCGGAGAACTGCATTTGTACAAGCATCGGCACGTGATTGAAACACTTTTGTTTTTGTATAAAAACAACACAATGCCATCGTGTTGCGTTGTTGATTGCACAAATAAGAGGATCAACAATCCAGAACTTATATTTTGCAACAAACCATTTTCAGAAGAATAGACGAGACTTTTGGTTGCGTGCTATGAAACAAAGGCTGACACACACACACACACACACACACACACACACACACACACACACACACACACACGCGGAGAAAGAGAGAGCGCTGAAACAATCCAATTAAAGTAAAAATCAGCAGGTTTATGCTAGAACAGCAAAAAGTTACCAAATAACCAAGTTACGTTTGTTCAGAAGAGATCATGTCAACGTAATCGCTGCTGAGACGATGGTTCACGGGAGCAGACGGAGCGTTATCTCAGTCTGGATCCAGTAAAAAGTGACCATAAAAAGCTGTAAATGGACTGATATGCAGACATGGAGCAGTGAGGAGGAGACTTAATGTAGACATGGAAACTCATCCATTGAAACTGATCAGAATACACAGAAATACACGGAAACCTTTGTTAACAGGAGTACAGCAGCTGTCCTACCTGCCCGTTCATAAGAGTTCTAAACATCTAGAGACTTAATGTTTTTAGCTTCTCTTTTGTTTATACACTGGGTTTTTCTATCAGATATTTATAAATGTCTGGCCAGTGAAGATCAGGTCAGGAGCACACATCAGATGACCACTTGTTTTCAGGAATGCTGCATGTGTCCCACAATCGTTCACCTGTACTTAAAGTGAGTTTCCTTAAATAAGCATCTACGTCCTCAGGTGGAAAGCTTTCTACATATTATAAACTATTTATGAGCTTTAACAGTTGTGCATTTATTGCCATTTTTCAATCGTCACATTATGTAAACAACATGGTTTCTGTATTAAAAACCATATGAGGAGCACAGTGGGACAGGAGAGACACAGTGGACTTACCATGATGTCCATAGAGAATGAGAGAACAAAGAAAATAAACATACAGAACATCGTGGATGAGTTCACGGAGCACAAGTCTCGTCGTATGTCCTTCATATAGTGGTGAGTAGGTCTATAGTACTTCATATTAAATAGTGTTAGTGAACATGTGGGTCACTGTCCCAGTTTTACTAAACTTTATATCTACTGATACAGGCTCTGAGATGAATAGCTATCCGTGGTGCTGGGATCATTTGAAGTTGTGTTGTTTTTTTATTAGTGACCATGAAGCCTAATGTTTTTATTGTTCTTTTATTTTGTTATACTTCACGTCAGTTTGATGGATTTTAAAATGACATAGTGGCTCTTCATGGTGCAGAAGCTTGTAAGCCCTGCTGTTGCATGTGTATATTGTAAAATGAGCTTTATTATTTGGGTTTAAAGGGCCCGGCCATTTGCCCCGCCCCCGACCCAGCTCTGATTGATTCTGCCAGTGCACCAAACCGTCTTTTGATGCCACATCTGCAGACCTGAAACAGCTGTACAAAATGTATCACACGATGTGTTCAAGGCAATAAGGAGAAAACATGTATGGACTCATCGTCTTTGGTTTGGTTTATTTTTTCACAAATCCTGCCGTAGGCTCCTTTAATGACACCTTATTCTTGCTAATGACAGGTGTCATGTTATAATAATTACATTATGTATTAAACTTTAAGTGAAGTGTTACCAAAACCCATTCTGGGGTATTTTGAGGAAAGAGATTAAATGAAGACTATTTGAACGAGACTGTAACATAAATTGTGTAAAAAGTGAAGCACTGTGAACACTTTCTAGATGAACTTTATTCTGTTATATCAGAATAAAGGCTTTTCATTTAGCTCACAAAGTAGCATTTAATCCTTCTTGTTTTTAACCATTTGGATCAATTTCCTTATTTACCTTTTATAAATAGATGTGCCAGTTTTATCCATGTTAGATCTCCATTCTACCTGTGATCGCTACCAATTTTCTGGAAGTTGGCATGGAGGAGTTTAAAAGATGATCTATTTTACCAGTGTTATCAATATTCAGTAGTTTGTTGTAAACATAGTGAGAAAAGCTGGTTTGGTTTAATCTTCTAATGGGCTTCCTTTGTATTCCGTCCACATGGCTGCTGTACTCGTCTCCGTCTCTTCGGGGCTTTCACAGCACTCTCTTTTCTCTGATCTTCACTTGTGCTCCTTTGGCCCACATCATTACAGCTCCTGGCTGCCAGTAACGCTCCACATTAACAATGAGCTGCATTCTCCTCACGTCGCACGCGTTTCCAACCGAGAAAGATTTCTGCGATTTCAGGTTCATCTTTCACACCTCCCTCACAGCAGCTGCTGCAGTGGAGACACAAAGTGTTAGAAACATGCTCCCAATCACTGCTGGGCTGTGGATTACTGTAGTAGTCTGGGATTTATTTAGTGATGGAGGTGAAACTGGGGACAAACAAACATCAAATAGTCTGTGTTACCTGGAAAATACAAGCAATAAACAGTTGTTTATTCTCAGCAAAAAGTTTCTAGTATTAATTTAAATGAAACCACAGGTAAATTCACTCTTTATACATAGTTTACCATTTACTACTGACCTAGAGTAAAGTCTATTACAGGTACTAAAGTACAGAGTACTACTGTAATACCACATTAACACCAGTATGTTTTAAAAGAAGTCAAATATTTAGTTTCATTTCTGCACCCATCCTTTATTGAGTAAATCATTATTTTTTGTTTTAAAATGATCAACGGAAATTTTAAAACTACAAAACATTAATAGACCAGACAACAATCACATTAAATGGAGGTTATTTTCATAAATGTATCTATACTTAGAACCTGATAGTTTATTTATTTTAAATTGAATTCATTGGTGTTATTTTACTTTTAAAATAATTGTACATTTTTACATATCTTTTTTTTTATATATAGATGCCTTTTTAAGTTTCTACACGAGGTGTTTACTGTATGCATGGGAACTCATACCAAGAACTAATACCAACAATAAACGTGGGAGGTGAAAGTAACTAGTAACCGATTTAATTCACCTACTTTTTACTTGTACTTGAGTACAATTTCAATCCAGTAACAGTACTTCTACTTGAGTAGATATATTATATACTATTATACACTCGTACTACAATGTTTCACATATAATTCAGAAATCCAATGACTTGTAGCCCTACAGTGAAATGTGTCTCTGAATTTACCTCATGTTGAGTCATAATATACAATAATAATAATAATAATAATAATAATAATAATAATAATAATCTGTAAGAACTCAATTCATTTAATTAATTAACCCACTGCTGTTTGTGTGACAAACAATCTGGTGTTTATTTGTTTGTTTGTTTGTTTGTTTGTTTGTTTGTTTTCTACCAAACATTTGTTGATTGTAATACAACATATTGATCAGTCTGAAACTGAAGGGTTGAGATGATGAACAGAACTCTGCAATGATTGGATGAACTTCAGAGTTTGAGTCTAAAATCTTTGTCCACTTTTTCTATATTTTGTTTTTTAATGTTTGTCAAAGCTGAAAATGTACTTTTACACGCACACGTTTAGCTAGCACAAAGGTCACCACTAGAGGGCAGACTAACAGGACAATGTGTCATTAGTGGTAATGCATGGAGGCTCCTGACTGCTGCTATATTTATATTCTACTTTACAATGTTGTCATGCTGTCTTCTCTGAGAAGAGGCCTTGGCAAATGATATGAGTACGATGGTATCTGGCCTGCTTAGGGCAGTGTGACCAGAACCAGAAGAGATTCTGTAAACACATATCAATCTTTGTTAAAAAAAACCCTATTATTTTTATTACAATTACAGAATCATAGAGAGACACCAAACACCCACACTCACCTTCAATAAATCCCATTAATGGTCTGGTTCATTTCCTATTTTACCAAAGTCTGAGGGTCATTTACACTGGATCCTACGATATCCTATCCCTGTCTAATTAGTCTGAGTCCCACATCCTATTTAAAGGACGCAAAAGCATTAACAAATTAGCATACCCTCAGACAGTGACCACTGTAAATGCAAATTTTATTTGCCAAACACCTTGCCTGGCCCTAAGTGCCAATAACCAAGCAAAAGACGGCTTAACCTCAGTGTTGTGGCCAATCAAGCTAAACTAAAACATTACATTACAGGCAATACAAGTTACAGTTCACAGCTCAGAGTTCCACCATCATTGTATAACCTGATAAACTCATTCATCATTGTATAACCTGATAAAACCATTAAAATGACCTTCTCCTTCGATCTTCCAGAAACCAATTTAAAACACTGGAGGAACCTTAAATTAAAATGGTTTAGTCAGGATTAGTTTTGTTAGTAAATTAGTCACCAATCAATAACGTTTTCATCTAAAGTCAAAACCCAAGAGAAACATCTCAAACACACATATATAAAATCAGTATCTCTTACAGGAAAAACATGTCACAAATTTCATTCATCAATGTCATTCTTGTAAATATTGCAGTGTATCTCCAACGTGTTTCCTCCATCTCAGAACAACTATTATCAATTAGTGATCATTCATTCATCCACACACATCAGTCTACAGCCAATAGATCTAAATTAAAATAATCTGAATAAAACCCAACACAACTGTTGCTTTATTGAAAATCTAATATAAACTTTTGTGTTTACTCTGTTTTTCAATTATATTCATATTTCACCAAAACATTTCACTCGGTTCTGTGTAAATTGACTTATTTCCAGAACTTTCCTCCTTTTTCCTCTTTTTTTCCTCAAAGCTTCTGTTGCCTCGTTCTTCACAGATCCATCACAGCAGTCTCACTAAGATCTGAAATAAAGGGTGGTAAACCAGTTGTGTCCCTGAATCCCTTGTTGATGCAGTTTCCTCACCTGCAGCGAAGAATTCACTAAGATTGCAGCAATGATTAGTGCACATGCAGAAGTGGTGCAGACCACCCTATTTTAATGAGCATTTTGCTCACTTAATGTGGGCACAAGCACACAATGACATTTGAGAAAGTTAAAATGAAGGCAGATTGACTTTTCTGTCTGCTGCACAAACATTTAACAATATTGAAAACCAAATAAACAAATTTGGGATTATGGTGTAGGATTATCCTGAGGTCAATTTTTTTCACTTCCGATATGATACCGATATTGCAGCCTTGCGTATCGGCCGATACTGCTATTGATCCGATCCGATATCAGCAATAATCATACATCTTTTTATGACTTATTTTGCAGTGTGAAATGCTAGAAGAGGTTTGATCATGTGATGTTTCTCAAACAGAGAACAATAGTCAGTAACAGTAGTTACTGTGTTAGAGTATGAACCACAGACATCTATAGATAGACGTGCTGAAGCTGAACATTTTATCAGAGTGCCTATATCAGTGATTTTAGATGTAGTCTGATGAAATCCAATATTCGTTTTCTGCCTGATATCGGACCAATATCCAATATCAATATCAGATTGGGACACCTCTAGTTTACAGTGAATCTGTCCTAATAACCAACTCTGACAATAGGAAACAACTTAGAGTTTAACTGAGTTCAGCACATCATAATATCTCAACCATGTCTGATTGCTGGGACGTAGCTGTCAGGAAGCTAAACTAAGACTAGTGTAATGTTTGCTGCACACAACTTCCTCTCACAGCTAAAATACTTTATTTCTATTTTTTTAACATCAGATAAAACACGTCTGTGTTGCCATATGCTTATTAAACCTTTCCTTTAAAAGAGACTGTATGATACATTTTTATTCCTATTTGGTTCTTCGTTCTTTCGTTTTGCATTTTAGATTTACTGTCTGATTATTGGCAGGTGAAAGAGTAACTGTTTGGTGTTGAATAAGTCACTTTTGCTCATTATTTTTTGCCTTGTGGTCACTTGTTTTATGCTTAACTAATTTGTTAAATATTCTTTGACCAAATTCAGTTAAAACTACATTTATATCTAACATTCTGTGTTGCTCAACTTCTTTTATTGAAGAAAAAAATGAGAAACTCCTAATAAAAATAACAGTTTATATATATATATATATATATATATATATATATATATATATATATATATATATATATATATATATATATATATATATATTTTTTTTTTTTTTTTTTTTAATTCTCAGCACCCCCACATATCAATCCAGGGTTCCATTACCCAAGTATAGACGGGTGAATTGGATCGTACCATTGGTAAACCTGAAACAGGGGTATTTTGGGTTAAATGTTTATGTTTGGTGGAAGCCTGAAAATAAATGTCTGCATAGGTTATCTGTATGAATCTGTATATATTAACATAATTTCAAATAAGATAAATATTGTAGTTGTTAGTTATGTTATTACTGTCATGTAGGAGGAGCTTCCAGTGTTTAAGGAGTGGCTTGTTAAAAACTACAAACTTATCTTCCTCTCTGATCCACATGGTGGAGCTACTGCAGAGGTGGGTCAGCCAATCATCATCCACTATCATTACAGCTCTGAGTGGGCGGGACTTCCTGTTTCTCTGCAGCTGGATTTGTTGGGTGGGATGTGCCATGTGTTCGTTGAAATGCTTCATTGTAAGTAAAGTTTATTAATTAGTGAGGATTATGTTTTTGATAATTGAACATCATTATGATTTCATTTGTTTATATCTTTTAGAACCATTGGCACTGAACCAGTTCTTATCAAACTCATGTCAGAAAATAAATCCAACAGGGATCTACAATAACTTTATCAGGGGGGGGAGCATAGACATATACATGCTGATGAATAGTTGACTTAACTAGTGTACCATAGTTTTGTATGAAGTAAAGATTGACGATGACTTGAGATATATTTGCTAAATATTTTAATGTTTTAGTGACAATATTAAGTTTTTCTGCAACAAGCAGTGAATGAAATAACAGGTCATTAATTTTATATCATTTTAAAAGATGATGTAACAATTTTTTAAAAAATAACAGCAAATCATAACAACATGTATTCTGTTTATTTTACTATACTAATACTATACTAATACTGTACATGAATTAATTTAACAGTAACATAACCAACTTATCATCTGCATTGTTTCACCATGAATTAAATTCAGAGGGTCCAGCTCTGATAGTGGGGTCTCCTAACCCTCTTCCCCTGGTCAGGGGTCTGTAACCTTTACTCTACAAGGAACCATTTAACTTCATCTCACCTGGATTAAAGTCCTCCTGGAGCCATAAATACCTTCTCTATGAAGACAATACAGTGTATTACATTATATACAGTTATATAGAATAATGTTTGATTTAATATGATTTATATTGATCATGTAAATTAAAACTTAAAAACAGTTTAAAATGAAATAAATTAACATTAATAAATAAAACAGTATCTTTCATCTTCAAATTCTTACACATCTCAGTTTACATGAACACAATGTTTATAAAGAAGATTTTTATAGTTAATGTATATGAAAGTCTATAAAAAGTAACATGAATATAATAACACATGATCATGTGATCAACACATGCTAATTACTCATTTCTTGCCACACATAAAACATACATATTTAACCTGTACATTGGTGGTTAAATGAATCTGTTCCCACACAATTAAAATCTGTATTTTCTTCCAGAAATAGTGTTTTTGTTGGTTTAGTTTCTTACCAGGGATTTAAAACTTAAGGTTAGTCACAGGTGGAGGAAAGTTGATGGTCTGTAGATGTTGTAGGAATGTGCTGAGTCATTGTACAACGTGATTTATTTTAGGTTAACAAATTATTATATCATGATTTTATTTGTCATCATAAAAAATAACTTTATTTCAATAATTTTTTTTAAAGCTATAGGGAGCCATTGTAAAAGAGTCAAAGGGCCACATTAGGCCCTAGAGCCACAGGTTGCAGACCCCTGCCCTGAGAGAACCACAGCTGAACATCTGTCCTGGTATCATAGTCCATCAGTTCTGGTCCCTCCATGATGATTCTTTATGTGTACGCTCTATTGCTGAGCTCAGCACTTTCTTCCTTTTTACTGCTGCTCTCATTGTGAGCGTGCACTCAGTGAACGACTCGTTATGTCTGACTACGTTCATAATGGACCGCACACACTCCAAAGGAGCACATTGGTGTTTTTACACCGTAGCATTACCTACAGTAAAGTTGCGTGAGCGTGCACCATCTCCTCACCAGCAGCGCTGCGGTCAAACCAGCCTCCTCTCTGAAATCCTGAGTCAAACTATCCACCAGCCAATTTACAGTGTCTGTTTATAGACGGTTTTACTGTAATCCCACAGCACAGAGAGAGAGAGTGTACTCTGTGGGACGTGACAAAGCGCTCAGCCGCTCTGTATAAAATAACGTCACCCTATACGAACTCACACAGATGCGACCAGATGAAATTTTCGCTCGCACACACCAAAAAAAAATACTCGCATATGCGACCATTTTGGTCGCAGTCTCGAGCCCTGCCCTAGAGCTGAGTGCAAACCTTTTTCCTGTGTCTGTGTGGCTCCAGTTGAACCTTCATCTCCAACAATGCTCCAAAGCAGTGGTTCTCAAACTGGGGTACAGGAGGACATTACAGGAGGTACGCTGAAAGATTTGACAATTCATTTAAAAGTAAGAGGGAAATGTTCCGAGTTGCTTTGTTAGGCTTTTTTTTTTTTAACAAATTCACTACAAACTAACAGTACTAATGCTCAACAAAATACTATCTTTTCTTGTAATTTATTGAAACAAGATCATTTTATGCTGTAGATGTCATTTATCACACTGCTGACAATAGGAGACAATCATTTTACAAAGGATACTGTCTTTATTTATTGAAGCAATTGTATAAAAGTTGCAGTTTAACTAAATTACTTTAACTTCCACTTGTTACTTCTAGATTAAGCCTTAGGAAACCAAGGTTTGAGACACATTTAGGGGTTTAGGAGAACCCGCTGTTCCACAAATAAAAATGCATATGAAATCATGGAGATGGTACTAATGGTATGAAGAGGGGGTACACAGGATTTAACAAAAATGTGAAGGGGGTACATGAGATAAAACAAGTTTGGATGAACTACAGCCGGGCCCGCGAAACGTCTCCGCGCCGAATAGCACATACCACGTTCCAGAGAATTCAGTCCCTGGCGCCCCCATGGTACATGGGGAGTAATGGGCCTCATTCATATATTGGTATGTGTCAATGGTACCACCAACTGTTGCAATATTTGACTCACAAATAAATGAGAAAACAACTATAATGGAAACTGATGAAAAAGGGGGGATGCCTCTATTTGAATTGTGCGAGGCATAATCATAATCTACATTGAATTACCTTTGAAACTATGTCACATGACTGTTCCCATAAATTTAGAAATGACCAGAAAAGGACTCAGAGTGTCTCATCATATTCATACTGAACTGCATTCTGATCTAAGGGGAACTAACGGAGAAGTCATTTGAAAAATGAGACCCCCTGGCACCCCCGTGGTACAGTATAGAAACAGGCCCCATTTATATACTAGTATGTATCATTAACCGTCGTAATATTTGACTCTCAAATGAATGAGAAATCAAATTTGTTTTGTTTTTTCTTTTGGGACCCCAAATCAAAAACTGGGCTCCGAGCGTTGATGCGTACACATCCATAGATTATATCTACCATGTTTCAGCCCCATCCATTCACAATAACAGAGCAGTAGTGATTTTAACTAGTGTACACAACAGCAACAACAAAGTGAGGGTGTTTTTAGTCTGGTAGCTCAGCCTACAAAGATTGGGAACCACTGCTGCAGAGCTTCTTTGATAGTTTGTCCAATTCGACATTAGTTTTGGTTTATTTTTGTGTTTTTTGTATCTCGCTAACTTTATTCTGCACTTTTTGGCACTATTGCACCAGCACTTTGTAGTTCCTGGAAAAATAAAATGGTTAGATTTTTAAACCCTGGTGTCTTGTCACAGATTGAAAGGTGGGGGTCTCATGGTGGTCTTTTGCTCAGTATGTCTGCCTCACAGTAACGTAGGAGCTGTTTGTGTAGCAATTTCCTCCCACGGTCCTATAAAATGTACGGTTTCTTTAATTCCAGAAGCTCTCCATTAGTGAACGTCTTGGTCTTTCTATGTTGACCCTCAGACAGACGTGTCCTGTCTATGATGTACCTGGGTTGTCCCTGTGTAGACAGACACTAAGAAATTAATCAAACTAATGCCGTGCGATAGAACGATATGTTAGTGTGATATCAAACTTTCTAGCGTACGATATAACCCTCTATGGTTTCTACGTCTAATTTAATGTGTGTGTCTCTGTAGCTAAACTATGATGAAGCTAGCAGGCTAATCTGCTATTTAGCAGTAGCATATTTACGTCACCCAGGGATACTAGTTTACAGTAGGGCTAAGCATTATATTGAGATTAAAGAGAAAATTATAGAAAATTTATGACCGCTTATATCAATATATTTTTATCTTATAGCTAATTTTAGAATAAAATACTCATTTTGGGTGTCCCTGCTTCTCAGAACAGCATAACAAGCAAAGTTAGATCAATCAATCAATCAATCAATCAATCAATCAATCTTTATTTGTATAGCGCCAAATCATAACCAATGGTATCTCAAGGCACTTTACAGTAGAGCAGTCTTAAGGACGGACTCTTCATTTTATGGATACACACATATGCATATATACGTATATACACATACATATGTATCCCACACCCAACATGAATTCATCACTGAGTGTGTTCTAACACTGACCTTCATCTGAACAAGACACACTACAGAACCTTTGTGTCTTTTGTTGTTCTTTTATGAATATCTGCTGTCCCATTGTGCATTTGTCTCTCTTTTTGTGTCCTTTTCAGTTTTTTTGTTCTTTTGTGTATTTTTCTGTTTTATTTTTATTTTACGTATTTTTGTTGTCCCATTAAGTATTTGTGTTTTTTTGTGTATTTTTGTTCATTTGTGTTTTTGTAGTAATTTTGTGTATTTTTTGCAGTCATTTTGTTTATTTACTTTAGGAGAACATTAGTTTCCCATGTTTGTGATACATGTTATTCATTTATTTTTTTTTTTTACCAATCTTTTTTTATTTTAGTCTGTGTGACGTTTTGCATCATAAATTGTGGCCCTGAATTGTTTTTCTGGGAAGTCTTTATTTCAATTAAAATGATCAAGATTTATCTTGTGTATTGCCATTTTGAGAAAAAAATCTGGCGATATGATAATCGCGTAGCCCTAAGTTTACAGCAGCGTTAGAGGAGCAGCTCGTCCTTGTGTAGCCACCATCAGCTACTGAAGCCACGCCCACTGGTCAGATCCAGACTAATTCTACATCATTTAACACCAGACATGAGCGTTAAGTGTTTAGTTTAGAGAAACAAAGATGCACTAAATTGATACTATATGTTGAGGTGAAATGCTGCTTTTTTCACCCAGATTGGGTCATCAACTAGTCTGGTTACAAACTGTGTCACTACAGAAATGTTAGTGTTAATTTATCTCCTTTTAAATAATAGAATCTAACCAAACCTCTACGATCATTAGGGATGTAACGATTAATTTCAAGGCAGTTAAAAATCGATTCATAGGTATCACGGTTGATATCGATTTTCTGAAAATTGAATCGCAGTACTTTTTTTAACCACAAGTGTAGGCGGCGGGCGGAGTCTGCTAATACTTTCTTTCTGGCCGCCTTCTACACTTAAATATGTTAAAAAATGATTCTTTACCCCTTTAGCACCGAAAGAATATCTGTAATATTACTTGAATATCTGTAAAAGTCACGTTTTTCTATTAGCTCTGTCTGCTAGCATAGCTTCTCTTCTTCACTGAAAGATATCTGCATGCCAACCGACCACTGTGTTACCAGCGCCCTCTGCTGGTCCAAACAAATATCACGTAAATCAGTGTAATCACGGTTTAGTTTTTTTTTAAAGTCCAATTGTTAAGACACAAAATACATTTTCAGTTGCACTTTTAAAAGAAAAAGAACTATTATGCAGTTTTGCATTGTTTATTATAGAACTACAATTTAAATTAATAGGCTTCATTTTCATTTGTATTATTCCTTTATTTATTATATTCAAGATTTAAATTGCATTGTTTTGAATAGTTTATCAAGGAATTCTTTTGACAATGAAAAATAAAAGGAAAATAGTACAGTATTTTCTAGTTTTTTTCCCAAAAAAAAAAATTTGTCTACAGTCCCATTTTGTAAAATAAATCATGAGAGAATCGTATCGTGAATCGAATCGTATCAGGAGTTGAGTGAATCGTTACATCCCTAACGATCATATATGATCTTTGATGGAGTCAAATTCACTACAGGTAATGTGGTAGGATGACCAGCAGTGGAGGGGACAGACACAGAGCAGAATTCAGTTTAAACTTTTTCAATTTATTTTTCTTTTTTGGCTGATGTAACATAATTAGAGTGAATTCTTAAAACAGTAAACCAAAAACTGAGCAAACACAAAATAAAAAGCATTTGGATGCCAGGCTACATTTTACAAACCCTGAACATACAGTATCTATTTACCCTCTGTTTGCTTTGCTGCAGCTTTATCAGTTCTGCTCACTCGGGGTTCCTCCCTCCATTTATAGGCAGTCTAGACCTGTAACTCCTCCCACCGACAAACCAAACCCAATCTAAAATCAATTAACTCAATAACAAAATACATTTTCATAAACATACAAAACATGAATTATCCAAGCATCCATACAGCACAACAGACTATGACCTGCTCAAAGAAGCGGTGCTGAAAAAGTACACAATTAACTCAGAGACTTATTGTCTACAGTTCCGTACCATTGAGACCAGTCCAACAGACACAGCAGGAACTTTGTTTGCCTCAAAGACCTCTTCTGGAAATGGACCAGGTTCGAGCAGCGTACTGTCACGGCAAATTTGCGGTTGACCTCATTTGGAGACATGATTTATTGCTCTGGTTGAATGATGGAGTCCAGGTGAGGCATTGATGATTTTATAAAAAAGGTTTATTATAAAACTAAATAAAAAGGAGTACAAAGATGGACAAAATTAGTGACCGCCCCGGGCGGACGTCCGATGACCGAGTGGCCCACAGTTCTAACTCATCACGTATATTCCCCCTCAGTCCCCCTCCCTCCTCCCCCCAGGAGATAAAGAGGACAGAGAAGGTGATAGAAGAGGATGAAAAGAGACAGTTTCTTCTTTAGGTCAAAACAACCAGTTCTCTGGTATCTCCTGATTGTCGTGAGTGTTGGAGGTGTGTGCGTGTATGGTGTTTGTGTGTATGAATGGATGTGTATTGGGTGTCTATGTGTGACTATGTGAGTGTGTGTAGGCATGTGAGTGTGTGATGCCACTGTGTCTGAGGGATAAGATGTGTTTTGGGAAGCTGACCTCGAGAAGAGAGCAGAAAACATGAGACAGCAGAAATGAAAAGTCTCAACTTAAAGCCTTAAAAAGAATAAGGTCTATGAGTAAATATGTTAATAAACATTAACTAACAATTTTGGCCCTGACAGTACTAAAGAAGGCCCCGTGGAGAAGATGGTTTTGGATTAGTATCTAAGCTGGTGGAGAACTTCATGTCGGCGCACGTGAGTCCAAGGACCTATTGCTACGCTGGGGTGATTGACAAGCTAGCCTGGGGTAAGTCTGATGGTGTTGGTAGAGATGGTTCTGATTAGAGCTGGGCGATATATCGAATATACTCGATATATCGCAGCTTGTAGTCTGTGCGGTGTTGAAAATGACCATACCGTTAAACTCGTGGACTTTTTTTTGATTTTTTTTTTTTTTTTTTTTTGAAATGTCATCTTAATGACAACATGCACAAAAGGGCACTATTTGTTTTAAAATATTGTAGTGGCATTATGTACAAAAAGTGCACTTTAATTTTGTGTTTTGAAATGCCATGTGAGTTGCATCCTGCACTAATGTCTTGTTTTGAAATGTCTCTGTGACAATTTTGCACAGAACGTGCACTTTCTGTTGACAATTTTATGTTTGAGCCACTCACTGTTTAATAAATACAGTTATGTCAACTTTGACTTAGTTGTGATATCCCCTTTTTTGCATGAAAGTTTAAAATTGGCATATATTAATGCAGTATGACCAAGAATGTTTTAATGTAGACATATAGAATCATCATACTGGTGTGATTTTGTGCATCAAAGTGTTAATTCAAGGGTAATGCAAAATATCGAGATATATATCGTGTATCGTGACATGGCCTAAAAATATTGCGGTATTTATAAAAGGCCATATCGCCCAGCCCTAGTTCTGATGCTAAATGTAGTCATAAAAGCAAAGCTCTACCCACCCCCTTGAACAGTCCCAAACCATTAGTCTGTTTTGAGTGTGGTGGGGAAGGTCAGAAGAGTCCAGTCTGCTCTCTTTGGAAGTCAAAGTATAGTAATCTGTGCTATGTTCCCAGCCCCTCCCCACCCCTACAAATCTGTCAACTCAAGGATCCCATCATCACCATAGAACTTAATGGTAAACCAGTTACAGCCCTCATAGACACAGGATGTTCTCAGTCATTGGTTGAAGCAGAGATGATTTCTCCTAAGGAATGTCATTTTGGTGAAACTGTTGAGGTTTGCTGTGTGAATGGTGATAGGACAGAATACGACACTGCAGATGTGTATCTGACAGTTAGTCACCAGACCTTTCTCTTAAGAGTGGGAGTGGTGCCAAAGCTACCTTATCTGGTTTTGTTAGGGCAAGGCTTTCCCTTATTACCAGAGCTTGTAGGTAAGACGGCTTGGTGTGGTGAAGTTACCAGAGCCCAAGCTAAAACACAACAGCAGTCACACCCCTCAGAATTACCTTACTTTGAGGCTGATGTCCCTGTTGAGTCTAGAAAGCCAAGGGAGATGTTTTGTGAGAGGTGCAGGAATGATGTTGGTGAGATGATACAACATGCAGCCAAGAACTGATGTTGAACACCCAGATATCACTGACATAGAGTTAGTGTTTAGCAGAGACTTGGCAGAGGAG
The DNA here is from genome assembly GCF_900634775.1 of Gouania willdenowi. Lineage (NCBI taxonomy): Eukaryota > Metazoa > Chordata > Actinopteri > Blenniiformes > Gobiesocidae > Gouania > Gouania willdenowi. Next base: position 26,134,411 of record NC_041062.1, read on the forward strand.
CAACGTCAGGATGCCACACTTGCCCCTTGCTTTAAGAAAACTGCAGATAGTCCAGATACTTCTTATTAGCTGGGCAGGGATACATATGTGGTGGAGAACAAACTTTTATGAGTGAAGAGGGTCTACGGTTCATTGTTCCCAAAAAGTACAGAAATGAAGTTTTAGAACTTTAACACTCAATCCCATGGGCGGGGCCATCTAGCTAACATGAAGACTTTACAAAGAATCAGCAAAAGGTTTCATTTGCCAGACCTTTATGAGGATGTTGAAAACTTTTGCAAGTCTTGTCCCCAATGTCAGAAGTCAGGTGGGAAAGCTTTTGCTCCAGACCTTTTGATTCCCCTTCCAGTGTTAGACACTCCATTTGAGAGAATGGGGTGGACATAGTGGGTCCCTTCATCAATCAATCAATCTTTTATTTGTATAGCTCCAAATCATAACCAATGGTATCTCAAGACACTTTACAGTAGAGCAGTCTTAAGGACGGACTCTTCATTTTATGGATACACACATATGCATATATACGTATATACACATACATATGTATCCCACACCCAACATGAATTCATCATGGCGGCAAGGAAAACCTTCTGTTAAGCAGCAGGAACCTTGTGTGGATCCCATTCCTATGATGAACAGCCATCCACGTTATGCTGTGTTGGGTGTGTGCAGAGGAAAGGGTGGAGACAGAGTTGTTGAGACTCTGTAACTCCACACTGAGGATCCCATGGACCTGCAAGACAAAATCCAGAAGGAGTACAGGAGCAAACACACAAGGGAAGAAGCAGACATAGAGGGAGTGTTAGAGAGAGGAATGGGACCCTCTCCGGTCCCTCTCTAACCTAAATGACCTCTCTCTTAATGCCCTCTCCAACCTCTCTCCAACCGAGCATGCCAGACCCCCCTGGCAGTCTATGCCTATTGCATCTTAATTATGAGCTATGAGCTGGTTCCTAACTAAAAGCTTTTCCAAAGAGGAATGTTTGAGCCTAACCTTAAAGGTAGAGAGGGTGTCTGCCCCCCGAACCGTGGTTGGTAGATGGTTCCAGAGAAGTGGAGCCTGATAACTGAAAGCTCTTCCTCCTATACTACTTTTAGAGACAAATGGAACAACGAGTAGTCCAGCATTTTGAGAGCGTAGTGTTCTGGGGGGATTGTATGGCACTACAAGCTCCTTGAGATAGACTGGTGCCTGTCCATTTAGGGCTTTATAAGTGAGAAGAAGAATCTTGAATTCTATTCTATATTTTATGGGAAGCCAATGCAGAGAGGCTAATACAGGAGTAATGTGATCTCTTCTCCTAGTTTTAGTCAGTACACGTGCTGCAGCATTTTGAACCAGCTGAAGTGTCTTAAGCGACTTGCTCTGGCAGCCTGCTAAAAGAGAATTACAATAATCCAGTCGAGAGGTAACAAAAGCATGGACTAGCTTTTCGGCGTCGCTCTGAGACAGGATAGATCTGATTTTAGCAATGTTACGGAGATGAAAGAAGGCAGTTCTTGAAGTTTGTTTTATGTGAGAGTTGAAGGATAAATCCTGATCAAATAGAACCCCAAGGTTTCTAACAGTTGTGCTTCGGGCCAGAGTAATGCCATCTAGGGCAGTTAGGCTAGCATAGGTTTCTCTAAGGTGTCGTGGGCCCAGTACAATGACCTCAGTCTTGTCTGAGTTAAGAAGAAGAAAATTTTGGTCCATCCAGGCCCTAATGTCCTTTAGACAGGCCTCAAGTTTAGATAGCTGATTTGTCTCACCTGGCTTCATTGATACATACAGTTGGGTATCATCAGCATAGCAGTGAAAGTTAACAGAGTATTTTCTCATAACATTACCAAGGGGGATCATATAGATACAGACGAGGATTGGACCTAGCACAGAGCCCTGAGGAACCCCGTAGCTTACTTAATGTACACAGAAGACCTATTATTCACGTGTACAAACTGGTACCTATCAGATAGGTAGGACTTAAACCAGTTTAGGGCAGTCCCTGTGATTCCAAGTAATTTCTATAATCTCTCTAGTAGAATATAGTGATCTATAGTGTCAAAAGCTGCACTAAGATCTAATAAAACCAGCACTGAGAGTCGTCCTTCATCTGAAGCCCAGAGTAGATCATTAGTTACTTTAACTAAAGCAGTCTCTGTGCTGTGTTGAGCTCTAAAACCTGACTGGAAGTCCTCGAACAGGCTGTTGTTTTGAAGGAAGTCACAGAGCTGAGCCGCCACAACTTTCTCAAGAATCTTTGAAATAAAAGGAAGATTAGATATAGGCCTGTAGTTTGCTAAAGTGCTGGAATCAAGAGTAGGTTTTTTGAGAAGGGGTTTGATTACAGCTACTTTAAAGGACTGTGGCACGTAGCCTATTGATAGGGATATATTTATTGTCTCCAACAAAGATGGGCAGACCAGGGGAACAACTTCTTTAAACAGCTTAGTTGGGATCGGATCCCTTGGGGAGGAGTAAGTCGGAGAATAGAGTTATTTTGGTCATTTGTGATTATGCCATGAGATACTCTATGATATATCTCCTTGCGTGATATGACAGCAAAACATGTTGCCATTGCTATCCTCCAGTTCTTTTCAAGAGTGGGTGTTCCCTGTGAGGCGTTAACAGACCAAGGCCCAAACTTCATGAGTTGCACTCTGAGGCAGGTCTACAACTTCTTGGGTATCAAATGCATCAGAACCACTCCATACCACCCGCAGACCGACGGCCTTGTCAAAAGGTTCAATCAGACTCTGATCAACATGCTCAAGAAGTTGGTCTCAGATAATGTGAAAGACTTGAACCAGTAGTTGCCATACCTGATGTTTGCATACAGGGAAGCTCTGCAGGCATCCACGGTCTTCTTTACTTTTGAACTCCTGTATGCACATCATGTTTGTGGACCACTGGACATTCACAGAGTCTTGGTGGGGAAAGATACCAACCAAGATGGAAACCGGAGCCTGCAGCCACATCAGTAGCAATGCTGATCCAGGCGGTCCAGGAGGAGGATGACTGCAGTGAGCAGTACCTGCCGGGCCAGGAAGGGAGGACGGAGTTGGACCTGAGTCATCTGCCAGATGCTCAGCGGAGTGAGCTTCGCAATGTCCTGCCTGATGACCTTGTCATGGAGTGGCCAGGAAGGACGACGCTACGCTGGTGGAGCACCGCGTTGTATTGATGAACCGAGAACCAGTTTGACAGCCAGGTTACAGAGTTCCTGAACGCCTACTTCCAATCTTGAAAGGGGAACTTGACATGATGCAGGAGTTGGGGGTAATTGAGACCTTTAGTAGTGAGTGGAGCAGTCCCATCATTCTGGTCCCGAAAAAGGATGTGGGCCTGCGCTTTTGCCTGGACTTCAGAAAGGTCAACACCCAGGCAAAGTTTGACCCCTACCCCAAGCCGAGGGTGGATGACCTGGTGGAGCACCTTGGCAAAGCTAAGTACCTTAGCACGCTGGATTTATGCAAAGGGTTGCATGGGGCACCTGCTACCTTCCAGCGATTAATGGACAGAGTTCTCAGGGGGACGGAGGGCTTTGCAGCTGCCTACTTGGACGATATTGTTGTGTACAGTACATTTACGACACCTGGGCCATATCCTGTCTTTGATAAAAGAAGCAGGCCTGACCATCCACCCCAATAAGTGCACCTTGGTGAGATAAGAGACTTCTTACCTTAGCTATATATTGGGTCACTCCGTGACAGGTACGCTTTAAAACCATAGCAGTGGTCATTGTTGTTGGGTTTTGCGCCCCCTGGTGGCATTTCCACATACACAGTTACGAATCAGAACACGTGACAACAGTATATGTAGCAAAAGTCATCAATATTTCATTTATTTTGGGACATTATTTTCTTTTAGTTTATTACTATATATAATAAAATATACAATGAATACCAGTTTTCCATTCATTTAATGTAATTTTAAGGAAGAAATACAATATTGGGATATATATAATTGTTAGTATATAAATCTATTGTATATCCTTTATTATTACTGAGAACTATCTGCACTATTTTCCTGAATGTGTGAATCGTCTCTTTCACTTCTCCAGGTTTATTGGGACCATGAGTGCTTTGAAAATGTGTAATTGTGTCTTTGTGTGTACAACAGTGTGTACACGTTGTTTGTTGTGTGTAAGCCTGGATTAGCTCCACTGTCCTGTGACGGTGTTTAGGATAAAAAGACAAATCAATCAGCAATTGAACAGAAGAGTATATAAGACACAGAGTAAGTGGTCCCATAGGAACAGGTGATCTCACTGGGTCATTAAAAGGTTTGTCGACTGCAGGGGTTCTCAACCTTGGGGACAGGACCTCATTTAGGGACGTGAGACATTCAGTCATTCACCAGATACCTTCAAGAATTGTTTACCCTTTTTCTGCAACTACACCAAACACTTGCCATATTTGTATTTGAAAATTGAAAATTTTCTTCCGCAACTTGCCTTGTCATGGATATTAATGCAGCACTAATGACACGTATGTCATCTAATAGGGACAATGTCTAAGATGTCCAATCGACCTTTTTTGGATGCAAAATTTCAAGGTTGCATCAAGTGTCAAAAAACAAAATTTTTCATATTTCTACGAATATTTATTGTACAAGTTGATGCTTACATTTATGAAAAGCTCATCTCAAGTGCAGTTCTTTATTAATAGGACCGAAGCTGTACAACCTACCAGTAAAAAGATGGGTAGGGGTCAAAGTTCATGACATCACAAAAAATTAAAAAAAAAAACTTTTTTCAATATAACACCCACAAATTGAGATACAGTGCTCAGACTGCTACATTGAGCAACATTTCCTATCAATGTGTGACCTTGACCTTCGCTCAAGGTCAAATGTAAGGTCAAGGTCAATCTTCTGTGTGACTGGTGCCATTTAGCACGCCATAGCACAGGCAAACCACTATAATTCTCAAATAAAAAGTTCAAACAGCTTCATATTTGATACACATTATGACTTCCCAGCCCTAAATGAGGCTCAATGTGAAGATTACCCATCATGCATTGAATTCTCAGATTGCAGAAAGAAAATATGTTGTGTTGACTTCAAAATAGTGTTGGATGAATCTTATAAGATGGAAGCAGGTGCTGAAGAAAAAACATTCTGTGATCAGTGGGAGGGGCCTATAATGTCACAGGAAAATCCTTCGCCATCACATTCTAAATGCTGTATCTATGTAGCTATTTTTCAGTGGATTTGTATCAAATTCACTGAGTGATTTTTAACTGGTTTTCCCTTTATACTGGGTTTTTTCAACTGGCGACTTTTAGCACACCATTATAGAAAAAACGCTGTAACTTTCATAGACAATGGTCAAATAGCCTCATATTTGATACACATGTCTGTCGATCCCTAAACAAGAATCAATGTGAATATATATATATATGTATATATATATATACTTTTTCCCTATAACTTGGCCACAAATTGAGATACAGTGCTCAGACTAGTACCATTGAACAACTTTTTATTTCAATGTGTGACCTTGACCTTCACTCAAGGTCATATTTAAGGTCAAGGTCAGTCTTCTGTTTTTCCTTCATTATATAACTTGCCAACAAATCCAGATACAGGTTGTAATTTTTGCCAATTTTCAATTGCCAAATATGTATTTGCCTTGCAAATACCAGTATTGCCAAGTTAAACCTGTTTTCGTCATTTTTTGCCTTATCTTTGCTCTTTTTAATACATTTTTGCTACATTGCTCCCATTCCTGACACATCTCCATCACATTTTAATGCCTTTTCTGTACATTTTTTATACTTTCAGGACATTTTCAGCTCTTATAAACTTTTTCCACCACTTTTCCATCTAACGTCACATTAGTTGACCCATTATTGTCACTTTTAACCTTTTATTTTTTGATAATTTGACCACATTCACGATTTGTAATGCCCATTATTTTCCAGTTTAAACTAATTTCTCCAATACTGACACTTTGCAACTTTTAAAGGGCCCATGTTAAAGGGGACATATCATGTTAAATCCACTTTTTTAGCCCTTAAATGCATTTTGTTGTATATTTAGAGTGTTTAGAAGTACAGAAATGTTCAAATGAGTCTCTTCAGATGCTCCGTAGATATCTTTATATTCTGTTTTGGTCATATTTTTCAATCTGTTTTGATTTTTCTATTCTCTATTACGTTTTTTGAACCATTATATCACAGTATTTGCAGCAGAACTGCCAAATTAGGACATCAACTCCAGGTCCAACACTTCGAGCAATCCGCCATTTTTATTTCTCGCTTTTATTTTGTAGTCCAAGCTCCAGGATGCAGAAGTTACGAGAGGATAAGTCTAAATGTTGGCTTGTTGGATGTAGTAACCCACACGCTTCATTACACCGTCTCCCAGCATCAGAACCTTTTCAAAGTGTCTGGTTGAGTTTTATTTTTTATAGAAATGTACCACATCTGTGGGTAAGGTCATTTTTGTGTGTGTGAAGCACTTCAATGATGACTGCTTCATCAACCTCCACCAGTATAAAGAAGGATTTACAGAAAGACTTTGTCTGATTGAGGGTTCAATTCCTTCTATCTTTGGAGACGACGAACAGAGCACTTCAGTAAGCTGTAAATAACGCTAAAAAGTGTGATGATAAGACGTCCCTGTCATTGTTTTGTTAGCATTAGCAGTTTTCATATGTTAGCGCTGTGTGCTCGTTTTAGATCCTTGATGATATGACCTACGTGATTTAATTTAAGTCTAAAGTTTTCATTAGTCATTTCATTTTGACGTTTTTGTCTTTGAAAAGACTGTATTAAAATGCATTTCGTGACGTTAGCTTGGCGCTAGCGTTAGCTCGGTGCTTGTGTTAGCTCACTTGTTAGGGTTCTGCAGGTTGATCATCTTCATTTTCATGTCGCTCCACTGGGTCAGACTCTGGCTGGAACATGTAAGGCTGGATGGACAAGTCTAACGTTGTTGACATTTTGTAAATAACGTGTGAATAAAAAGTTTATGCTCCGCTACATAGCCGTATCTCTTCTATCAAACTACAAAAATGGCCGAACAGGGTGGAGTTGAACCGAGTGTCACCTCTGCAACCTGGAGAGGGGGTGGGGTATGGAGTGTCTCATTTGCATTTAAAGAGACAGCACCAAAACGAGTTGCTCTCAGAAGCACATCAGAAAAGGGGTGGAGCTATAATAATGAGGAATTCAGACCCAAGCATTGCAGTTCTGTTTTATATAGACCACAACTGTATGATTTATATGTAAAAAGGAAGGATTTAAAACCATGATATGTCCCCTTTAAGCTAAATTGACTTTTCTGTTCTTTAAATCAGCCTGTTTGTGTAGAGTTGGTCAGAAAGTGACTTTTCAGAGGCTAAAACTCTATAAAACAGGTGAGTTTGGGAAAATAAACCTCAAATACTATGTTTTTGGGATTCTTAGAACAAATGGAGATGATGGTGAAAAATAGCATAATATGGAACCTTTAACCTAGTTTTTAAAATCCCATTTCACCTCCTTTTCCACCATTTTTGGTCACTTTGAACCATTTTATTAGTGATTAAAACAATTATTTCCATCTTTAAGATGACTATAATAATAATAATAATAATAAACGTTCCTGGATAACAGTGGATATTATTCAGATGAATAAATAAATGTGGTTATCACAGATTCATAGAACAATAGACCATCATTTTACTGACTTTATGGATGGACCCCAAAAATCTCTCCTTTATTCCCCCTTATAGATGGTCCTGTCTCCTGTACAGTTTGAATAGCTCACATGGATGTGTCCACAGAGCTGTTCAGCTCTGATTCATTACCTCCAGCAGCAGTTATAATGTTGCCTCTATCAGTTTCCCATAATTCCCCAGGTGTCGTGACCCTGCTGCACATCTAACATGAATGAGTTTATCAGTAATAATGAGAGCATTAACTGAGAATTATGGTTTCATCTGGAAACGGTGCTTGTTTATCAGACACAGAGCTACAGAAGTGATAACAGTCGCTGCACAAAAGGGCGTCAAATAAAACATGCAGAACATTGAGGAGGAGAAGGAGGTGATGCTGGGAGGCAGCAAACACCGTTAATTCACTCGTGTTAACGCCCATAACCAACGAGGTGGGGGGGGTACTGATACTTGGATGAGTTCTGATGCCGGCAGCGAAGTAATGCAAGAGCAGAAGTGATGAGAGGTAGAGAAAGAGGAGGAGGGAGGGAAGAGAGAGAGGGAAAGATATAAAATTAGTGAGAGGGGCTGAAAGAGGAGTGAAGAGAAATCATTATAGAAAATATAAGAAATAGAGAGAGGATGGGTGAAAAAGGAGGAGACAGAAAGAGAGAGAGAGTGGAGAGAGAGAGAGAGAGGAGAGAGAGTGCACGCGCGCTGGGGTAAAGTGAGGCAGAGGCAGAGCGGACATTCTGACATTCTCCTCATTCTCTCAGAGCTGGACTGACGGAGCAGCTTCCTGCAGACATCCTGGTCCTGATTCTGATCCTAAAGCTGATCCTAAAGCTGATCCTGATCCAGACTGAGGTAAACTGGCTCACACACTCCTGAGGACTAGAAACACCAACACACTCTGATTCTTATTTCAGTGTGAGCGTCTCCTACATGCACAGTGCACGTACATCCTCTTGGTGCGCAGCGTAAATTCTGATGGTTCCAAGTTGTTGGGACAGCGTGATGTTTAATGAGTCACGTGTCTGTGACGTCAGGACATGATCTAATGAGTGCTTCTGTGTCTTTCAGCAGGACTCAGAGTCCAGCAGCAGCAGCAGGAGGAGGATCAGCACCACGGACAGCGACGTGCATGGCTCCAGCTGCTGCTGTGCACGCTGAGGACTGACCAATGATCTGATCCTGATCCATCATGTCTGCTGTCCCGGACCCCGGAGCTCAAACTTAGCCCACCCGGTGTTTCCTCTTCCAGCAGCGCGCGCACGCACACCATGGGGCTCCTCCACCTCCACCTCCTGTTCCTGCTGCTCTACCTGGACCCTGTGGCCGTCCTCGGGGCTGCTAAGAAAGGCAAAGCGACCCCAAAGAAGCCCAGCAGAGCCACCGCGGTACCGACGGTCCCCAGCCCGCCCAGGACCCCCCCACCGCCGCCCGTCAGCAACCACGACACCTGCCTGGGCTACTACGACGTTAGCGGCCAGTACGACAAGATGTTCGAGTGCAACAACACGAACCACCGGTACTGCTGCGGCACGTGCTACCTGCGCTTCTGCTGCGAGTACAAGAAGGACCGACTGGAGCAGAACTCCTGCAGGAACTACCAGACCCCGGAGTGGGTGCAGACGGCCGCCCCGTCCCCCGTGCCCACCGGGGAGACCTACGACCCCAGCATGGACCAGACCAACACCGCGGTCTACATCACCTGTGGAATCATAGCCTTCATCATCGTGCTCGGAGTCTCCGTCAAAGTAGCTTATGACAAAGCCACGGAGCCGCCCCAGGAGATGAACATCCATAGGTGAGTGGGAGGAAGAGTCCTCTTATATAAACCATCATCATCATCACTTCAATCATTCTGCTCTGTGACAAAAACAACACATTCATATTAAACTAAACTAAAACCAACACATCAGGATGTTTTCTTACTCAGCAAATCAGCTTAAAAGTAAGAAAATAATAAAGTCAGTGTGTAATTTATTCACATTTTTATGTATTTCTTCCTACACTACTTGTGTTTGATTCCACAAAAAAGGCAACTTCTGTTTCTTTTAATACATTATTTTCAGTGTTTTATACAATACAGACACACATGGTTTTATAAACACCAGCAGTATTAGACAAAATGACAGGAAATATAAAAATAAAAAAGCAAGCAGCACACATCCAATAAAAAGAATGTGAAAACTGCCCCATATGTGTCAGAATCCTCAGTTCGTTTATACATGATACAGTACAGACGGAACATAGCAGCACAGACCATCAAGTCCTATCTGTCAGAAAATGTTTCCTTAATGAAACAATCAGAAGAAAACCAACCAGCTCATTATTATCTAAATGCTCCACAAACGTCTCAGATAAAGATTGAAATTGAAGAAAAGCAGGAATTTAATCAGAGGAGATGAAAACATGTGGAGAAGCTGTTTGATCGCTTTTATTAATGATCACATTTCATCTGGCATCAGATGTGAGACATGAGTCTCAGCAGGATGTCATTATTATTATTATTATTATTATTATTATTATTATTATTATTATTATTATTATTATTATCCATCAGCATGTGAAGCGTCTGCTTTGGTCCATTCTTCATGTGTTGGTTTGTCTCCTGACATGAATTATAATAAAGTGACTGTAAAGCTGGGCAAAATATCGTCTATAAATATATACAGTATATATAGTTTATTTTATATTCAAGTAGTAATTTTAGGTGTCGCTGCTTTCACTACTTCTCAGAACAGAATAAAAAGCTCAGTAAGATGAATTTCTGAATGCGTCCTAACCCAGACTTTCATCTACAGAACTCACTCACACGTGCTGTCCCTTAGAGGAAAAAACATATTGAGCAGCTGTTTAATAAATGTGTCTGTGTGGCATTTGGATCATCAAATTTAATCCAATTTGAAATAAAATGACTGGGTTTCACATCGTATTACGGCATTTTGAGAAAAAACATCAAGATAATAGTTTTGGTCCGTATCGTTCAGCTCTAAGTGACTGTTTGTCTTGTGCCAACTCTTCATCCTCCTCCTCTTCCTCCTCCAAAGGGCTTTTACCGTATGAGTGTGATCAGCTATGAGTGGACCTCATGTTGTAAACCACTCCCACATCAGTGAACAAACGCTGACACACATTATTTCCTCAGGATTGAGTAGTTTTCTTTTTATTGGATACATTATTCAACACTCCGGCGATGTTTAGACGGTGAATAATGGATAGTGTTAACTCTGGTGCTGTATCAAGGTCATGTGACACGCATGCACTGCTGCACATTCAATAAGGAAAAGGAGGGGGGAGGGGGGTAAAGATTTCAATTTAAAAGCAAAAGGTTACATCGACAGTGTGTGTTGTATGGAAAGCGTTGAGCTGTGACGTTCACTCATCCCATGTTCTTTAAAAAAAGAGAAAAATGAACTTTTTTTATCCCTGAGGGTGCCGTCGCTCATCAACAGCAGGTGCCGTCTGAGAAACATAGACTACACCCAATTAGTTCACACATCCAACGCTGTTCTTCAAGCAAATTAATGCTCATCACCAGTTTTCTATTTTGGTGATATAGAAAATCGCTTATATTGATTTTTTTCTTTTATAGCTTATTTTGTAAAAATACCTGCTTTTGCTGCTTGTCAGAACATGAAACCCACAGTTAGATGATCACTGCGTGCGTTCTCTGTTCCCTAGAGGAGAAAAAGAGCCAAAAGTGGAACATATTGTGCAGCGTAGGGCTGGGTGATATGAACCAAAACTCAAAGTCTGACCATAAAGACAATTCTGGGTTAAATTTGCTGATTAAAAAGATGCGACACAGGCACATTTATTAACAAACACAGAATGTGCCACTTCACTCTTTTTCTCCTCTAAGGGACAGCACGTGTGAGTGACTTCTGTAGTGCGTCTAGTTTAGATAAAGTTCTGGGTTTGAACACTCAGTGATCATCTGAGCTTTTCATGCAGTTCTGAGAAGTAAAAAAAAAAAAAAGCAGCAACGCCTAAAACGACTATTTTAATACAATATCTCAGAAATATGAAGAAATTGTAAAGGACACTGTTTACTGTACTTTAAGAATAATATTAAATACTTGTATGATGTTATTTGTTATTTTCTATATCACTACAATAGAAAACTCGATATATCTTGAATCTTGATAAATTGTCCAGCTCTAGTGCAGCTGTTTGTTAATAAATGAGTCGGTTTTTTCTGGTCAGACTTTATTTTAATTAAAAATATCAAGATATATATTGTATGTCATCATTTTGAGGAAAAATATCAAGATATAAGTTTTGGTCCATATTGCCCAGCCCTAGTTTATTATCATGATTCAAGTTAAGGGTGTAAGAAAAAATCAATTTGGCGATATGTTGCGATAATTCTCCAAAATGTCCAAATCAATTTTTTTATTCATGTTTTTGACAGAAATAAAACCTTTATTATTGCTAATATCTGCACATAAACTCCCAGTAACTAGGTGTCAGTGAACGCACCTTATTAAACTACCTCACGTAAACATACTGGACACTTTGATAAGAACATATCAGCTGACTTATGAATATTCTACTTGTTTTTGATATTAGTTTGAATACAGTTAGATACCATTTGCTTGTTCTCATAAGCTTAAAACAAAACAAAAATTGTATTTCATTCCATTTTGTATTTGTAAAAGTGGTATTTGTAATTCTAGATATGGTGACATATTGTTATGTATAAGCTAATGATTAGTATTGGGCCGGTAGTGTACAGCTCTAATCCTGGTTAGAGAAACAACAGACTGACGTTGTGTTCAGGGTCCACATCCGCTGCACCAGGGGTGTCAGACTCATTTAGTTCAAACACAACCGTTTACCTTCAGTGGGAAAATGAATAATTTAATCATTGTTTTAATCATGTTTCTACATATGAATAAATGATATGTTTGGCACTGATAATATCAAAGCAATACGTGACAGATATCAGTCACTGCAGGATATTCACTTTACATTCATGTGATTTTGTGATTAATGTTTATATCGTTTGAGGAAATTTGTGGAATAAGTTAAAGAAAATTGCAGGATTTTGGAGTAATTGAGTGGTTTTAATAATTTGAGATTAAAAATGACTTCCATCATGTGATATTAATGTGGGGAAAATGTGAGCCCTGCAAATATTGTCACGTTTCATTGAGTTTGTTTATTATTTTGTAGAATTAGTTAATAATTTACACAATGATTCTGCTTGTTGCTGTGGGATAAACTGGATGTTCTAAAGCAGTGGTTCTCAACTTTTTCAGCCCACAACCCCAAAAATAAAGGTCCCAGAGAGCGGGGAACCTCCAAAATAAAGGTCCTAGAGAGCGGGGACCCTCCAAAATAAAGGTCCCAGAGAGCGGGGAACCTCCAAAATAAAGGTCCCAGAGAGCGGGGAACCTCCAAAATAAAGGTCCTAGAGAGCGGGGACCCTCCAAAATAAAGGTCCCAGAGAGCAGGGACCCCCACTGTAGCTGAAGGTGGTTGAACACAGACATGAACATTGAAGAACAGTCATGTGGAGACAGGACCATCTATAAGGGGGAATAAAGGAGAGATTTTTGGGGTCCATCCATAAAGTCAGTAAAATGATGGTCTATTGTTCTATGAATCTGTGATAACCACATTTATTTATTCATCTGAATAATATCCACTGTTATCCAGGAACGTTTATTATTATTATTATAGTCATCTTATAGATGGAAATCATGGTTTTAATCACTAATAAAATGGTTCAAAGTGACCAAAAATGGTGGAAAAGGAGGTGAAATGTGACTTTAAAAAAACACAGAAATTGGTTAAAAGTTGCAAATATAGAGTGGATAAAAACAGACGGAAAAAAGTGGTTATAAGGGTTCAAAGTGTCAATATTGGAATAATTAGATTAAACTGGTAAATAAAGGACATGACAAATCATGAATGTGGTTAAATTGGCAAAAAAAATCATGAAATCTGGTGAAAAGAGGTAAAAAGTGACAATAATGGGTCAATATATGTGACATTAGGTGTAAAAGTGATAGAAAAGGTTTATAAGTGATGAATTTGTCTGAAAATGTGCAGAGCCATTAAAATGTGATGTAGAAGTGTCAGAAATAGGAGAAATGTAGCAAAAATACATTAAAAGGAGCAAAAATATGGCAAGAAAATAGGTTAAAATATGGTGAGTTTGGTGTAGATGCAGAAAAAGGGTAAAATAAGCAAAAATGTGCTGAAATTATTCTAAAAATTGTTTTGAAGTTTCTTGAAGGCATCTTACAACCTCCTTTCAGTGTCTCCTGACCCCAAAGTTGAAAACCCCTGCTCGAGTGAACCGGTTTTGGCCCCCGGACCTTGAGTTTGACACAAGTGAAGTGAAGCCACTAAACATCTGTCGTTATTCCAGGGCGCTGGCAGACATCCTCAGGCAGCAGGGCCCCATCCCCATATCTCAGTACGACTGTGAGAACTTTGCTACGATGAACGGTTCATCTAAAGACAACACGCCCATCAGAACCTCCTCCAAGAACCACTACACCCCAGTACACTCCTCCTCCAAGTCCAACCACGGTAAGAGTTCTCCACACACCTCCACCCTGAGCTCCACACACCTCCACCCTAAGCTCCACCCTGAGCTCCTCACACACCTCCACCCTAAGCTCCACCCTGAGCTCCACACACCTCCACCCTAAGCTCCACCCTAAGCTCCACCCTGAGCTCCACCCTGAGCTCCACACACCTCCACCCTGAGCTCCACACGCCTCCACCCTAAGCTCCACCCTAAGCTCCACCCTGAGCTCCACACACCTCCACCCTAAGCTCCACCCTGAGCTCCACACACCTCCACCCTAAGCTCCACCCTAAGCTCCACACACCTCCACCCTAAGCTCCACACACCTCCACCCTGAGCTCCACACACCTCCACCCTAAGCTCCACCCTAAGCTCCACCCTGAGCTCCACACACCTCCACCCTAAGCTCTACCCTAAGCTCCACCCTGAGCTCCACACATCTCTACCCTGAGCTCCACACACCTCCACCCTAAGCTCCACCCTAAGCTCCACACACCCCCACCCTGAGCTCCACCCTGAGCTCCACACACCTCCACCCTAAGCTCCACACACCTCCACCCTGAGCTCCACCCTGAGCTCCACACACCTCCACCCTGAGCTCCACCCTGAGCTCCACACACCTCCACCCTAAGCTCCACACACCTCCACCCTGAGCTCCACCCTGAGCTCCACACACCTCCACCCTGAGCTCCACCCTGAGCTCCACACACCTCCACCCTAAGCTCCACACACCTCCACCCTGAGCTCCACCCTGAGCTCCACCCTGAGCTCCACCCTGAGCTCCACCCTGAGCTCCACACACCTCCACCCTGAGCTCCACCCTGAGCTCCACCCACCTCCACCCTAAGCTCCACCCTAAGCTCCACACACCTCCACCCTGAGCTCCACACACCTCCACCCTGAGCTCCACACACCTCCACCCTGAGCTCCACCCTGAGCTCCACACACCTCCACCCTGAGCTCCACCCTGAGCTCCACACACCTCCACCCTGAGCTCCACCCTGAGCTCCACCCACCTCCACCCTAAGCTCCACCCTAAGCTCCACACACCTCCACCCTGAGCTCCACACACCTCCACCCTGAGCTCCACCCTGAGCTCCACACACCTCCACCCTGAGCTCCACCCTGAGCTCCACACACCTCCACCCTGAGCTCCACCCTGAGCTCCACCCACCTCCACCCTAAGCTCCACCCTAAGCTCCACACACCTCCACCCTGAGCTCCACCCTGAGCTCCACACACCTCCACCCTGAGCTCCACCCTGAGCTCCACCCTAAGCTCCACACACCTCCACCCTAAGCTCCACACACCTCCATCCAGAGCTGAGAAAAGATAAAAATAAAAAATGCATATTTAATGTTTAAAAACATGAAGGCTATAAACTCAAAGTGAACTCAGTGTGTAATGTTTTTAAAGGTGCCTCAGGGTTTAAGTGACTTCTCATGTAGCTGGTATTTCTACAATAGTAACACATGGTACATTACAGTGTTTTTATTTGACACTTTTTAGTTTTTTCACATTTTAGCTTCTTTTTGCCAATAAATATCCCTTTTTCCTCATTTTCTACATTCTTTTTAATACTTTCATCCAATTTTTTTTTGCCACTTTTTTTTATCCAAATAGGCTTTTTTTTTGCCCAATAAATAATACTTGTTTCCTTTTTCTCTACATTTTGCCTCTTTTTTTCCACATTTTTATTTTTTTTCACTATAGTTTATACATTTTACTCATATAAGCTACATAAAGTTATTAAATACCTTTTGGTTCCTTTTTTATCATTTTTACTCATGACTGTTTTTGGCTCATTTGACTCACTTTTCACTCTTTTCTCGCCACTTTTGGCCCATTTTTTCCGCTTGTTGTTCATTTCTTGTCACTTTACTAATCACTGTTAACTCTTTGTTTACCTTTAAATGGCTGGCTGTGATTGGCTGATCACCATTCAATCAATCTGTTTTCAACAATGAATCTCTCTGTAAAAAGGGAGGGGGATAGTTTTTATGAAAGTGTGGGTGTCTCATCCTGGCTACAGCCAAACCAACACTTATTCTTTTTAATGCAACTGCTCATGACTTTATACCGTGACATAACCACGATGATATCAAGGCACTTGCGATACCGCGGTATCGTGATTTGTGTTATCGTGACATTCCTACTTCACACGTGTTGTGACTCCATGAAAGGTTGGAGGTGTTCATCAGGCGCCGCTCACGCTCATTACTTCTCTGCATTCATCTCCCAGCAGAGAACCCGCTGTGCTCACGCTTTCAACGCTATAATCTCCAATAGTAACATCCTGTAATCATCACATTTGAGGGAAAGAGAAGGCAACGCGAGGAGGGAAGAGGATGAAAACGGGGGGGGGGGGTAATTACAGGCTGCTGAGGCATAATGTGACCCGTCTCAGTCAGTGGGTGAATCAGACCAGACGTGACTTAAAGAAGCATAACATGCGTTAAGATCACATGACCTGGAAACTGAGACGAGAAGCCGGGGTCAGAGAAGGAAGGAGCAGGCAGGTGTTTGGAGGAGAGAGACCACCATGCTCACCATGACCACCATGACCATCATGACCACCATGACCACCATGACCACCATGACCACCATGACCACCATACACACCATGCACACCATGACCACCATGACCACCATGCTGATTATTAGTCTTAACCTAGTTACTTGCCTTAACCTGGTTACTAGTTTTAACCTGGTTACTTGTTTTAACCTGGTTACGAGTCTTAATCTGGTGACCAGTCTTAATCTGATTACTCGTCTTAACCTAATTACTTGTCTTTACCTGGTTACCAGTCTTGATCTGATTACTAGTCTTAACCTACCATATTTTTTGGACTATGAGGCGCACCGGTTTGTTGTTGTTAGTATTATTATTATTATTATTATTATTATTATTATTATTATTATTATTATTATTATTATTATTATTATTAATAATAAGACTCATTAAGCGAAACAAAATAGTCAGATAAGTCAAACTTTATTCAACTCATTAACATTAACTCTCAACGTTGTTCAGGTTTAACACATAAATGCACATATGCAGCTTCATAGTTTACCAAAGCTGTACTAAAACATTTTGAAGTATTAATTTCATACATAAGGCGCCCATGATTATAAGGCACACTGTCGATTTTTGAGAAAATTAAAGGATTTTAAGTGGGCTTTATAGTCTGAAAAATACGGTAGTTACTTGTCTTAACCTGGTTACTAGTCTTAATCTGATTACTTGCCCTAACCTAGTTACTAGTCCTAACCTAGTTACTTGTTTTAACCTGGTTACTTGTCTTAACCTGGTTACTTGTCTTAACCTGGTTACTAGATTTAACCTGGTTGCTAGTCTCTACCTGGTTGCTTGTTTTAACCTGACTAGTAGTTTTAACCTGGTTACTAGTGTTTGTAAACTTTGCTAAATGTGATGTCATGCTGCTGTATATCACTGTATAGCAGGTTTCTCAATCAGGGGTTCATGGAAAATAAACACTAGTATAAAATGAAATGGTGCATCATATGTTAATCTCTTTAGTCCTGAATGAACACATGGAGAAGCTAAAGGTTTAGCCTGATCTGCTAATGATGCAGATGGTTAAGTTCTGTGTGTGACAACATAAGGACTTTTATATTTGTGTACGGCTGTGTTGCTACTAAATGAGATGCGTTCAATGTCATCTGACAGGATTTTTGAACCACTACATTCCTGATGTTGTGACTTAATGACATTTAATTGTAAAAGTCAAATGACTCATTGTAATCCATCAGTAATCTATGTGACCTACAGCTTTATGGGCCACTCAATGAAGTACTTAGAAATCCTACATTTAAGTGCTTGGAAGTTATTGAATGCTACGCTACTACCCCGTAGCATTTAGATGTAGCGTGTTAGCATGTGAGTGCATTTAGTCATGTCTGTCTGTTATAGAGCTAAGTAGGGATGTAATGATTCACTCAACTCCCGATTCGACTCGATTCACGATACTGGGTTCACGATACGATTCTCTCACGATTTATTTTACAAAATGGGACTTTACTTTTTTTGGGAAAATACTGTATTATTTTCCTTTTATTTTTCATTGTCAAAAGAATCCCTTGATAAACTATTCAAAACAATGCAATGTAACTAAAAATAAATATTGAATGAAATAAATAAAGGAATAATACAAATGAAGAAAAAGCCTATTAATTTAAATTCTGGTTCTATAATAAACAATACAAAACTGCATAATAGTTATTTTTCTTTTTAAAAGTGCAACTGAAAATGTATTTTGTGCCTTAACAATTTGAATAAAAAAAAACCAGTCTGCATTGTATTTGTGTCAGATATTAGTTTGGACCAGCAGAGGGCGCTGGTAACCCAGTGGTCGGTTGGGATGCAGATATCTTGCAGTGAAGAAGAGATGCTATGCTAGCAGATAGAGCTAATAAAAACGTGACTTTTACAGCTATTCACATAATATTACAGATATTCTTTCAGTGCTAAAGGGGTAAGGAATCATTTATGAACATGTTTAAGAGTAGAAGACGGCCAGAAAGAAAGTAGTAGCAGACAACACTTCTGGATAGCGCCCTCTGCTGTTTAAAAAAAGTACTGCGATTCAATTTTCACAGCATCGATGTGAACCCTGATACCTATGAATTGATTTTTAACTGCCTTATGATGAATCGTTACATCCCTAGAGCTAAGTAATGCGTTTAGTTTACACATTTCTGACAGTTTACATACATTTTACTGTGGAAAAACAAACTGTGAATGTCTGAAATGTGTGTGTGAAGGTTTAGTCTGTGTCATATAGATATTTCCATTTCACATTACGTCACCTTGTCCACACATTTATGAAGACAAAATGTATGTAAATCCAGATATTTTTCCAAAACATGCATGTGAGGCTATATTTAGTGTCCGATTGAAAGAATAACATTGATAATAACTATATTGTCATTTCCTTTTCGGGAAGTGAATCCATATTTCCCGTCTGTTTTCTACGATCAGAGACCCTAAAGCAGTTTTAGTGATTTAAACGGTAAATAGTCTTGATTTTTATAGCGCTTTATCTCTACACTGAAGTAGTCGTAAAGCACTTTACATATCAGCTCATTCACACTCACATTCATACTGCCATGCTAGGTGCTAGCCAACCACTGGGAGCAACTTAGGGTTCAGCGTCTTGCCCAAGGACACTTTGACGCATAGACAGGTATAGATCGAACCCCCAACCTCTCGATCAGAAGACGACCCCTGAGCCACGGCCAGGGGGTAGAACTGCATAGTGTTCTCCAACATTTTGTGGGCCACACACCACTTTTGTATCGGACTAACTTTCACGGACCAGATTGGGAGAAACAACACAAAGTACCCAGAACACTAATGGAAATAAAATACTTCATTTATTTAAACTTTCTTCTTTCTTTGTGGAAACAAATGGTTGTGATGGATGGAAGGGGAGGGCTGGAGTAAAGGGGGGTGGGGGGTTGCTCTAATGATGCTCATTGGTTGAGGTGAATCACGTTTCCTGCTTGGTTGACACATGTCCTTCTACAGTCTTAACTTAGATTTCTTCTGATATAGATTTTAGATTTAATGGGGTTTACAGAAGGAGCTAGAGTAAAGAGAACATGTAACCTCCACACAGAAATCTTCCCACTTAGGAATGTGACCGGGTAAAGACCAGTGACCGGGGTAAAGACCAGTGACCGGGGTAAAGACCAGTGACCGGGGTAAAGACCAGTGACAGGGGTAAAGACCAGTGACAGGGGTAAAGACCAGTGACAGGGGTAAAGACCAGTGACAGGGATAAAGACCAGTGACCGGGGTAAAGACCAGTGACCGGGGTAAAGACCAGTGACAGGGATAAAGACCAGTGACCGGGGTAAAGACCAGTGACCGGGGTAAAGACCAGTATCAGGGGTAAAGACCAGTGACCAGGGTAAAGACCAGTGACAGGGGTAAAGACCAGTGACAGGGGTAAAGACCAGTGACAGGGGTAAAGACCAGTGACTGGGGTAAAGACCAGTGACGGGGGTAAAGACCAGTGACGGGGGTAAAGACCAGTGACGGGGGTAAAGACCAGTGACCGGGGTAAAGACCGGTGACCTGGGTAAAGACCGGTGACCGGGGTAAAGACCGGTGACCGGGGTAAAGACCAGTGACAGGGGTAAAAACCAGTGACCGGGGTAAAGACCAGTGACCGGGGTAAAGACCAGTGACCGGGGTAAAGACCAGTGACCGGGGTAAAGACCAGTATCAGGGGTAAAGACCAGTGACCAGGGTAAAGACCAGTGACAGGGATAAAGACCAGTGACCGGGGTAAAGACCAGTGACAGGGATAAAGACCAGTGACCGGGGTAAAGACCAGTGACCGGGGTAAAGACCAGTATCAGGGGTAAAGACCAGTGACCAGGGTAAAGACCAGTGACCGGGGTAAAGACCAGTGACCGGGGTAAAGAACAGTGACCGGGGTAAAGACCAGTGACAGGGGTAAAGACCAGTGACCGGGGTAAAGACCAGTGACCGGGGTAAAGACCAGTGACCGCGGTAAAGACCAGTGACCGCGGTAAAGACCAGTGACCGGGGTAAAGACCAGTGACCGGGGTAAAGACCAGTGACCGGGGTAAAGACCAGTGACAGGGGTAAAGACCAGTGACCGGGGTAAAGACCAGTGACCGGGGTAAAGACCAGTGACCGGGGTAAAGACCAGTGACAGGGGTAAAGACCAGTGACCGGGGTAAAGACCAGTGACCGGGGTAAAGACCAGTGACCGGGGTAAAGACCAGTGACCGGGGTAAAGACCAGTGACGGGGGTAAAGACCAGTGACGGGGGTAAAGACCAGTGACGGGGGTAAAGACCAGTGACGGGGGTAAAGACCAGTGACGGGGGTAAAGACCAGTGACGGGGGTAAAGACCAGTGACGGGGGTAAAGACCAGTGACGGGGGTAAAGACCAGTGACCGGGGTAAAGACCAGTGACCGGGGTAAAGACCAGTGACCGGGGTAAAGACCAGTGACGGGGGTAAAGACCAGTGACGGGGGTAAAGACCGGTGACCGGGGTAAAGACCAGTGACAGGGGTAAAGACCAGTGACCGGGGTAAAGACCAGTGACGGGTAAAGACCATTTACAGTAGACTATTAACCAGGTGAAATCGCCTCAAACCGGCCCTTCTTTTTCAACATGTGCTTGTTTTTCCATTTGTCTGTTTGTTCTTCAGCTGGTGATCATGTTCCCATAACCACTGCAGTAGTTTGGTGTTGTCCTCCTCCTTTTGGTCAGAAAGCTCACATTTACTAAACCTCTGAGTCAATCAAATACCAGAAAAGCTCCTCAGTGCTGCTGCTCGTTTTCTACCTAGAAAACAGATTTTTAAGTTTGTCTGAGACCAAAACAGATGTTTTTATTGTAAAAACTCCACCTAAATGTTTTGCTTCTAATCAGAGAGGGGGACTATGGGAACGATGTTGTGGACCCTCGGAGGCAGATTTGAAATGTGATTGGCTAAAGAGTCATTTCTGTTTCTAATTACAGTTTACGGCACTGATCCTTACGGCAGATTAAACTGACCCTGGCAACACATGGAGACTTAAAACTGACTGGACAAAAACGCTAATATTCACATTTATGAACTTGAAGCAGTGCTGCCAAGATTAATTCTTACACATAATAAAAACAGATGATTAGTAAGACATTATTACAGTTTCATTAAACAAATGTTATCAGATTATTTTGGGTTAGGGTGACTTTAGACCAGTGCTAAATGTGTAAATCATCATCAAACGTTTTGTAATAAAAATAAACATTTTTAAAGTGCTTTTTGATAATTAAATGGGCCAATAATATCACATGAACACAAACAACCAATTAATTAAATAAACAGTACTAATACAGTAATAAGTTTTATATTGGCAGTGGCTATCCTTACGTTGCCGTATCAATATACCGTACGCAGCGCCCCTATTTGGCCAGTTTAGGTCACGTGATAGGTCAGTCATTGGTCAGTTTAGGTCATGTGACTAAAACTAAACCTTACCCTAAACCTAACCCTAAAAATTGTTGCGATATTGGGTTATAACCTAATCCTAAGCCTAAAACGCTACATACGTGTACTTCGGTAATCGTACCAATAGCACCGAGGGTTGTCCGTACGGCAACCGTACAAATAGACACTTTATTTTATATTTGTGAAGGAGCGATGCTGCCCACCTCCATTCTTTAGTTACTATCTCCCACTAAAAACTACCAGTTAGCCTTTTCAGTTGGTTAGAGAATATGTAGCATGAAAGCTAATGGTTAGCACAAGGATTAGCACATTTTCATTGCACTTCTTTGTGTGTTTGTAAGTGATATAATCAGTGAGAATAGTTAGTCCTCCAATAGAGTAAAAACATGTTAGTGATTCAGCTTTACTCACTTAAAAACCATCATCTGAACTACTTTCACATAGAAAATGTTTTGATTCAAGTGCCATTGACACAGAAAAGCCTTCATAAAAATGCTGCAGCTGATTGGTTGTTTCACATTTCAAACACTCATCCAACAGCTATTCTCACTGATCAGAGCGAAGGAGGGAAAGCACGTCTATGTCCTAAACTCAGCGACAAAGGGAAGCCAATTTACAGCTTTGATGGCAGACGTTTGGTGCATGTGAAAAATAAAGGTCATGTAAAGTAGCTGATCAGATATACTGTAGATATGGAAATATGGCGCCACACTATGATGAGATGTTTCTACACATCTGGAGTCAGATTTGATCTGATTGATTTTTGAATCACAACCAAGTCTTTTTGTTCAAAACCATTTCAATAAAACCATGAAACAAAGTCAGGTTTGAAACAACAACCTCTAACTTTGATCTACTGAGGGTGTAAGAAAACATCATTTTTGGCGATATATCACAGCATTTCACCACGTAATTATCATAACAATGCAAAAATTTTGATTTTTTTAAAATCATGTTTTTTTTTAGCAAAAAAGACCTTTTTAAAGTTTAAACTTTATTTTCATTAAACATACTGGACACTTTGATAGATGGATGTGGTTACTTTTTATTTTTAAATCATTTAAGAACTTATCAGAATCTGTTGTTGAAGCAAAAGTTAAACTTTTTTGAAAAATATAATTTGACAGTTTGATAAACTTACCACTTGTTTTTGATATTTGTGCTTGAATTACAGTGAGTCACCATTAACTTGTCCACACAAGTTCAAAATAAATGAATTACATTGTATTTCATACCATTTTGTACTCGTAAAGGAGAAATGTGTAATTATTGATTTATGATGATGTATATTGTTTATGATGGGGATATATCGTATCATGGCCATGCACACCTAATCTCTACCTAACTGGATTTTTTTAAGTGATCAAACAACTTCAAAAAGTCACAAAGTGAGTCTTTTATTTGTTTGTCATTTGTAACATTTTAAGTAGAGACTCAGTGATTATAGTTCCTTTACATTTTTGTCTCATTGTTCTCACTCTTCTGTGATTGTTGTTCCTAAAATGCCTGATTTTTCCTGCAGTTTTTTCAAAAAACCTGCAGCAGAAGTTGTGGCATTTTGAGGCTTTATTATTTTCTATAACTTTGCCTAAATTGGTCAATTTGCCAAAAAACCTGATTGAATTATTTCATAACAATACAGATATGGATGATTTCCATCACATTTTAAAGGTTTCCAGTACAAAGAATATTACAGAGAATCGGTTTGTTTAAGTTTTTGAAACAAAAACTAAAAAATCCTAAAATAAAAAATAGTTATTTTTCTGTGAGAATCTCATCAATGCACTCGTGACTTTTGCTACAAAGACTTTTTCTACAGAAGAGTCTCATGTGTTCAGTCATTTATAAATGTGTGTTTTAGACGGTACCTGTAATGACGCTCTATCATAGATCATATTTCATAGTAGAGCTTTAATCAGGTTATTTTCTTCATAAGTCCTTCTAGAGCAGCAGGAGATCATTAAACTGTTACGTTCATGAGACACGTTTGTCACTATTTGGCTTGAAAAGTCAGTTTGGCTGTTGTGACACAAGCAGCATATATACAGTATATATATTACCTTTGAAAATGCTCAAAATCTAAATAGTACAATAAACACTGACAATGGAAACACCTCAATTTTCAAAAAAAACACACTCAAATATCACTAAAAAGGTTTGAGGAGGTATTTCAGATGTTTCAATATTGAAATGACCGAGATATTTCTTAGAATTATACGTTAAAATTATTAGTGCCACGTTAGACAAGAAACAAGAAAGAAATCGAGTTATAAAGGAATGTTAACCTTTCCTGTGTTTGGTCTTCAGACCGTGGTCAGACGACACAGGGGAGTCTAACTTCACAGTCATTGAGTTTGACATGGAACAACAGCTGCAACGTTTATTTTGCCAATCACTAAAAACACCATAGAGCTGATAACCAATCTGCTCTGGTCACACACGCTCCCTCACTCCACACACAGGTCGAGTGGCTAGCGCATTCATTCACAGTTAAAGGGCCACACACACACACACACACTCTGACAACAGGAGGTTCTGAACGTCCGTCTTTCTGCAGCGAAGTTTCGCGGGATGAGATTTCACTGGAGTTACGAGGCTGCAGCGCCAAACAACGTTCAATGGAAACACATTTAAAGCACAGTTGTGGCCCCACATTGACCAGAATCTTTGCGGTGATTGGACAGAATTGCAGGGCCGTGCAGACTTTGGGCTGAATTAGTATTAATAGTTGCTATCGCAACGTCGCAAATTCCTGGAGGGTCTGATATATGAACACATGAACCTGGCACACACATGTTATTTTAAATGTCGGTTGCGTCTGCGTCAGTTCACTTGGCACAACCCCCCACACACATACACACCCCCTCACTCTACTGCCACATCACTCTCCTCCTAACGACCACAGCTGGAGACACAACTGATGTGCATGGAGGGCTCCCTTTTAGCACGACCTTGCTTGCATTTATAGCTAACAAAGGTTGGTTATCACTGTGTGTGTGTGTGTGTGTGTGTGCGTGTGCGTGTGCTAGCCTAGTTACAGCATGTTTCCCTACCCACGGCTTCAGCCATGTCACCGTGCTGGTCTCCAGGGACCACAGCCTCCCTGCTGATGGACCTGGACTTAAAAGGCACTGACAGTGTGTGTGGTTAATGTGTGCACATAAACGAGGAGGACAATCACTGTAAATGTATATTTATGTACGGATAAATGAGCATTTGGACGATGACGGGCAGGCGGAGAGCTGGGCTCGCCTGCTTTAGTCGAGTTTAGTACTTTCCATATAAATGCCTTCAAATCAGGTGGAGAGATAAATATCTGATGAAATAAGCTAACAAAGTGGATCAAAGTGGATCTTACGCACGTCTGTCCTTTGATCCTCACATGGTCTTTCATTTATATTTTTCCTTTAGTTCTGCTTTAACTTTTCCTCCAGTTTTGGGGTCAGTTGTAATTGTAATTGCATAATTGATAATGAATTAAAATATGAAGTAATTTGGGCCCGAGCACAGCGGTGCGTAGGACCCTATTGAAATGCACCTCGTTTTTATTATTATTCTTACAAAAAGTTCAAAAACTCATATAGCATATTAGTCTGGTGAAAAATGTGATATTTTGGGGGAATTGGACATGTGAATGACAAAATGACATCATCACTGTGGAACTTGTGCAAAATTCTGACATCATCACTCTCGACAGTGATGACATCATCATCACAGACAGATTCCTTGCTTTTATAGGAGTACATCTTGCATCCAACACTGCACTGTTAAAGTACTTTACACATTCATATTTGTATTTTAAACATACATGTTTATTTGGTTGTGTTTTAAAACAATCTTGATAATAAAGTTTAATGTTTACAGATGTTGGATGATGTGCTGGGCTTATGGACATTATCGAGCTAAGTAGATGTTTATTAATCATAGCAGCTTTCATTTGTATGCCAAAAAAATGAGTTAGGGTTTAACTCAACCGTCATTCATAGTCATAGCGCCACCTATTGGTAAAAGGAAATCATAGACATTATATTTGCAGGAAAGTTTGTGACATAATCCTTGAAAATGATCAGCTACGTCTCATCACTTTAACATTTCTGCCACGCCCCCACATGCAACACACCTCAACGTGTGCCACGTTCCGACGTGTGGTTGAAAGGGTCCGTTCATCACTGCTTACAGCTTTAATTGTAATTGTATCTGTAATTGAAAAAAGTGAGTTCAAATAATTGATTTTGTAATTGTAATTGGCATGGAATTTTGATTTGAAAAAACTACTATTTAATGAAATGTAAACCAGCGGAGCCATGTTACAGTTCTATGTCTTACACAAGTAGTTAACAATTATTAAAATATGTTTAAGATCAACTGTTCCGAACACCTGTCACTTCTTTTTTAGCATTAAAAAAAATATGGAAATATATAGGTATGCTATAAATATTAATACCAATATATTCATTGATTGGGAAGCCTAACAAGGTAATCAATAGATGAGAAACTAATTAGATGACATGACATTGATTAGTATATTTTACAGCAGATTTAAGACATGGGTCAAACTGACCCGTTAGCATTACAGATGCTAACAGAAAGCTAACACAGGAGAAATGTTACGTTATTTATTTCAGGCTCACTAATGGTGATCAATTGTAATTGAACCTTAGTAATTGAGAATGTAATTTGAAACTGATTTTTAGGAGGAAAATAATAAAATTGTAATTGAACATGTAATAATTTCTAACTCCAACAGTATAAGGTGATAACCTTGGTGATTTTGATAGAATAAAAGCAGAAACAGTGCAGACAGCAGAATGTGATACCTGCTATTTTTATTTCCTCCACTGATGCCCGTCCTCTAGGTGGGGGGTGTAAACGCAGACTGGCCCCGCAGCCACAACAACACGCAGACCTTGAACATAGAGCAGTGTGTTTCTACGCAGGAGTTTGCCTTTGGTTAAAATAAACAATAAGCTGTTGGATGAGTAATGCCATTTGGCCCACAGCCTCCTTCACATACACTTGATTTATTTACGCACACCACAGGCTAAATGTTTCACTTTTATTTATTCCTTTTATTTCCAACACCGTTGCTCGGTTTACGCTGTGATATTGTTCTATTGTACAGGATGAATAAAGGTAGAGTAGTGGTGTTTCTACTGTGCTGCTCATTCAACACAAGCCAAAGGAAGTGTCTTTGCTTTCAGCGAGAAGTCCTCCAAACGCTTAGTGCAGTGGCCTCGTATTAAAGAGATCCCCCAACCTGAGGTATACAGTAACTACTCAAAAATGCTTTCATGTGGACTGTGAGGATGTCTCGTTTCTGTAAGATAAGGCAAAAGTTTAATAAATAGGGTTTTTTTTAATGTGGCGTCCAATGTAAAGTTGCACAGGCTAAAATACACAGGAAGTGCAACAAATCATAAATCATAAAAACATGTGTGAATGTTACTTTTGACCAGATTAACAGTAATATTTGTGATATTTATTTTCTCGTAAAAATATGTCGGCGTTAAATCTAAATGTTTAATCTAAATCTAAATGTTAAATCTAAATGTCACGGAGTGACACTAATTATTTAGCTAATATCCAAGCTTATTTTGGTGAATTTGCATATTTGCTAACTATTTAGTTTCACCTGTTACATTTAGATTTAACATTATATTTTTACGAAAAAATTAAAAAATCCCAAATTTGGACAAAAGTAACATTAAAAAAATTACATACTTTTTAAAATGTGGTTTGTTGGTAAATGTTGCTAAAAGTTGCTGTTAATTTTAGCATTTGCAACTTTACAATAGACACCCAATACTTTTTACACTTCTGAACACTTTTTAAACTTTATCCACTCAGATGATTAGAATGACACTCATTAATCATAATTATACCATAGTTTTAATCACCAGGTGAGAAACTCATCTCATATTTCTGTAAAATCTGCTAAAAATGTTAAATATTTTGGGGTATATTTTGGTCATAAAGTTATTCAAATACCTTGATTAATATCACTGAATGTCTTTTATGTCAAATAAATCCATAGAATGAAGTTTGGTTGAATTCGGTTTGGTTGCATATTTAACTACAACATAATTTATCATTAACTAGACATCCTTACAGTTAAAATGATACCAAACTCAACTTGTGATACCTCAGTTTGGTTACCATCTATACATTCCTATAATAATAGTTCCAATAAAAAAAAGCAGAATGTAAATGTAAAAGCTAAACGTCTAACATAGATTATTAGTTATTATTAGTCATGTCTGTCCTGATTACATAATTCAGGCTGTGCAACTGTTCATCACAAACACAACAATAATAAATAAACTCATATTTACATTACAGGGCCTGATCCTGACTATTGAGAATGTTTGAAACTCGAGGCCTGGGGGGCCAAATTTGGCCCTTCAGAGTGTCCAATTGGTCCCACAGGAGGAATTAAAAATACACATTAAGTAAATTATATAAAATTCAGTTGTAGAAACAGTATCTCAGTCTTTGTAAATTCATAAATGATGAAACTGTACAATATAAATAAATCACATTGTACAGTAGCTTTAGCCTGATTGATGGTTGACTCCTCAGTGTAAACAGTTTTAAGCTCTGGTTCTGGTCTTTGTGTGAGTTACATGTTCTCCCTGAGTGACTGTGATTGTGTTTAAAGGTCAACTGTTGTAGATGATCACAGTGTGTGAGGATAACTTTGACGTGACCTTCTCGTACACGTAGAGCTGGAGATATTTATTAATTACACAAACATACTGTATGATTTACCTTTATTAACTAAAAGTGTTTAATTCTCACTAGGGACTTAAATAATTATATGTTTAACACATTTTTATACAAATCTGGTGAGAAAGAAGGGCAGTGGTTCTCAACCTTGGGGTACACGTAGGGTTCCACCTTTCAGAAAATTAAAAAGGGAACCTCATGAGACTGTGAACAAAATCTTCATAAATAGAAACGTGGACATAGAACAGTGTTTACCAAACGTTATTACCACATGTACCCTGAGCTCATGTTACAGTAAATATGATTTATTAGTGTTTGCTGACTCGTCTAAATTCTTTCTGTCTCGTCCAACATTAACCTTGAATTTAAGCCTTTTTGCTCAATTTAGAATTTGAACTTCATTTTTTGATGTATTTTAGAGTTGATTCATGGATGTGCGCATGTAAAAAAAAATGATAATGTTGAAAAATAACCTGAAATGTGTGTGTACCTCCTGAAAGGTGTTCAAGTATATAATACCTAGGGCAGCATTCTGCTACCATTATTCTCAAAAGAAGCATTTTTCTCCTTCTCATCTGGATTAAAATATCATCTCAATGAAGACGATGTAGACAATTCTGTACGTAGTTATAAACAGGGTTGGGCATCGTTTGGATTTTAACGATTCCAATTCTCAATTTTGATTCCTGTTCTAAACGATTCTCGATTCCAATTCTTTGAGTGGTGCAGATCAACAGGTCACAGATTTCACAGGATCCTTTTTTCATTTGAAAAAGCCTTTACACAGGTTATTTTATTCACTCACTGTTTGGTGTAAAAGTTAAAATAACAAGTTGGCAGTGGTCTAAAGAACAAAGAGCTGTAGATGTATATGAAACCAAATTAAAACAAACTCCAATCCTGGAGCAGTCGTGTAACACATTATTATTAAGATGATCATGTCTGTGTTTTCAGGCAGTAATCGTGGCCGTTCTGCACAGATTGTGTTCCTGCAGTAGTGAACACATGAGATGATATGACATATGAGAAGACCAGACATAACAGTAAAGGATAAGTTTGTTTCTGGCAGCAGGGTCAGAAGATGTGATGGTGACATCATCAACCTCTCCTGTGAGGTCCTCTTCATGGCATCCTCCTCAGCAAAAAGCTCCTCCAGTGGAGACTTCTTAGATTGTTTGGAAGGAAGAGGCTGATAAACAAACACAGAACAGTTATGAGTAAAAAAAATATTAAATATAATATCACTAATGTCTATTTACATTCTCTTTTTCCTCCTCGCTCTGTTGGTTTCCCTCGTCATACGTCACACTGACCTCTCCTACATCTACATCATCTACATCTACATCTACAGACATGGTCACAGACTGTCACTGACTACAGACAACATAATATGGAGAGGGACACGTAGATATGAACAATGAACTGTCTATAATAGAATATGTGATAATAAAGACATGCACTTACTGTAAGTGATTAACAGTAGAGTTGTTGTCGTAAGGTGATTAAAAAAGTATAAAGTGTTAAGGATTACTGTGTCAATGATGTCAAATGAAATATGAAATGTTTAGAGTTTATATGACATTTCATCTGCTCACAGTTAAACAGTAACTTCTGTTTGATTCATTCCCACAATGCACTGCAGTGGTGTTGTTTATCGTATTGTTAAAGTGATGATCTAAGTCATCCTCATTGTTTAAAACAGTAAAAACAGAAACACTATTGCATCAACACAGAAACAGAAGTATTGAAACCATTTTTAATCATCATTAATGTGAGAGCATGAGTTATTATTACTTTATAACAGGTTGATCCAGATTCTTTTCTTCAAGTTTCTCCAGCTTTTGCAGGATCAGCAGATCTGAATGAGTAAAGAACTCACATCATCCTGATGACGTCTGTGTGTGAAAGAATACACATCCTTTAAACATAAGCAGAACTATTTCATTTCATTATATTTAATACAGAAAAACACTGTACTAAATAATGTCTTAGTACCTGCATATTATTCACTTATTTATACATTTCTATACTATTAGCATTTTACATCATCATCATCCAACACTCATTATTACTTTGTTTATACTATGTGTAAGAAGTACATGCCTCCATTAGCACATACTGTACTCTATTATAGACTGTACTGGTCTCTGTGCTGCTGTCTAATTGTATTGTATTGCAGCTCTGACATGAACAAGAAAATCACAAATACATAGAGATATAACATTAATATAACAGTTATATTGTGTAATTATACAGATGTATGTTATTGCATTATTTGTTGATACCTGCAACATGTACAGTGCATTGTGTGCAGTGCACCACTAAAAGACAGAACTTTGTGCTACAATCATACTTAGGACCTCCTGCTTCTCCTGTAGAACCACCTTTGCCATCAATGGCGTCTTTATCCAGACGTTGATGGTTTGCAGTGAACCACTAAAGCTGCTGAAGCACACACTGTGTGTTGTTAGGTTCAGTGAATGAGTGAACAACTCATCTTCACAAACTGCAGACGTTTGATGGCTACGTCCATATTATCCACTGGAACTACTACTACTTTATCAAACACGCCACATTCTGTGTCACAGCTTTTGTTGCCAGAACGTTTGTCCTCGTGTTGCCTCATAGTGACAGTTAGAAGGTCCTGTGTAAGGCTCATAACAGTAACACTACGCTCTGACATTACATTTGATTTTTCAACCTGGTACTAAGATGTGATCAATGTATTAGTTAAATAGTCCCTTGTAGGAGGGGGGGGGGGGGGGATCATATCCATATTTATTTAAATAACAGCAATGTGCAATAAATACACAAACACTTTAGCACATAAAGGGACGGGTGGCAACCCTAGGTACAGGTCCCCATTTGGGGTCGCGAGACACTGGGAGGGGGACGTCAGATGCCTTCAAGAAACTAAGAATATTTTTTGTACAATTTGAAATCATTTTTACCTTTTTTTCTATAACTTCACTAAATTGACCATATTTTAACATATTTTCATCACTTTTTCTGCCATAATTTCGCTCCTTTTATTACATTTTTGCTACATTTCTGACACTTCTACATCACATTTTAATGACTTTTCTACCCCTAATGTCTATATGTTGACCCATTATTGTCATTTTTAACCTCTTTTCACCATATTTAATGATTATTTTTGCCTATTTGCCCATTATTTGCTAGTTTAAACTATTATCTGTGTTTTTGTCCACTCTAGTTTACAACTTTTAACTACTTTTTGTGGTTTTCAAAATCTCATTTCACCACCTTTTCCACCATTTTTGGTCACTTTGAACCATTTTATTTTTTGATTAAAACAAGGATTTCTATCTTTAAAATGACGATAATATTAGTAAACGTTCCTGGATAACAGTGGATATTATGGACCCCAAAAATCTCTCCCCTTTATTCCCCCTTATAGATGGTCCTGTCTCCACATGACTGTTCTTCAGCTACAGTGGGGGTCCCTGCTCTATGGGACCTTTATTTTGGGGTTTGTGGCCTAAAGAGGTTCAGAACCACTGCTTTAGAACACCCTCCTGACCCCGCCCATCTTATGCATCAGCACGTTTAACAGAGTCCTCCTCCTGACTCCACCTGTGTTAAACATAATGTTTTTGAAACAGCTGGAATGCACATGTGCACATGGAGATGACTTCACTTCTTCTTCATTTGTTCATCCAGACATTTACAGTATCTGCTCCTCATTCCAGCTACTGCTTGTTTCAGAGCTGGTTTAGTTTAAAAAGGCTTTCAACATTAGGACATACTGCTAATTAACAAAGCTATGAAACAGGTTTTATTAAAATACTGATGAATGACACTGAACCTTTTACAGTTTACACCAGAGATGGACAACTTTTATCACAGTGACAGCTTCAAAATGGATTGTTTAGTGTATTTTCCTGCTTGTTTAGTGTATTTGGTTTAGTTCAGTTATTTTTTCTACATTTGTAGTTGTCTTGTGTGAAAAATACACAAAGGCACTAAAAAACACACATAAGTACAGATATACAAAAAAAGCACAGTATTTGTGTATTTTTCTGTAATGTTTGCTGTTTTTCAGGTCAATTTGTTCATTTACTTTTTGAGGGCCACTTAAAATTGGCCCCTGAACTGCCAGTTGCCCATGTCTGGGCCACACATTCCTAAATCCATTCCAGCAATCATAATGTGGTAATACTATAATGCTAATGTCATGTAAATTAGCCCTAGCTGCTAGCAGTTAAGCTTAGCAGAGCTTGGATTCAGGTAACGGCCCCACGTTGGCCATCAAGTGGCACTTTGAACCGGGTTCATGGTATAATTACCTCATTATTCTCATTTTTTCCACTCCGAGCGCTAATTCAGAGGTGTCGGTGTGTGGTAGGAAAGTCTGATTAAATGTGTGATTTCACCACCCACCAACCTTACATCACGACAGCATCCAGTCAGACTCAAAGTCAGAGTGGACGATGATAAATGAATTCCTCTGTGGACTGGTCACGATGCCTCACTGTGTAGCCGGAGATCAGATGTTTAGAGTTGTCAGTGAAGTGTTCGACCAATCACAGACGAGACGGTCGAAGACGAACCAGACGTGGAGAATTCCTCGTACTTATTCCATCTGTGTCCACGTTACATTTGAACTGAATCATTTATTCATCACAACAGTGAAATCACACATTTTATGCTTCTTGATCATATTCCATTACTAACAGATTTACAGTATGTGACACTTAATAATCTAAAAATGACCTTTAAAAGAGGAAATACTTAAATAAAAAAAGAGAAACATTTGACATTTAAATTAACAAGTAAAACAAAACAATTTAAATGTGACATTTTTTGGCTGTGATAATGATGTGAAAGTAACAGATTACAATTACTCACATTACTGTAATTGAGTAGCTCATATATATACATATATATATATATATATATATATATATATATATATATATATATATATATATATATATATATATATATATGAGCTACCTGCTGTTAAAAAATAGAATCTGTAACTTACTCTAAGTTTTGCTATTATAAGGTCATTTATTTTATTACTTTTTGGATTACTTCAATACAAAACATGCAAATAAAGACACAAGAGGATAGAATACATGTAACATGTTCACTGTATTATTTTAGATCAACATAAAAACACCTTTTACAGTCAGTTAGTAGTTTAAATAAATAAGATTATCAATCAGTTTACTCATTAATTCTGAACAATTCAGTTGAATCATTGACCGAGACCACAGACTATACAATAATCATTATTGTATGGTGTATAATAAATGTTACAGTTTTGTAGAATATGTAGGTTTGAACTAGTTCTATAATTATAGTTACAAATCTTACATACATAACATAGTTACTAACAATTGTCATTTCTATTAGTTTTAGTGATTAACATGCTCCAAAGTTCATTATAATTTTGTCTACACTGGTGTCAGCATGTATTTCATGTACTGTACAGGTCGTGACTTTAATTAAATATGTGTCAAATACTATTTGCTGAAAATGATTTCCTAGATAAACAAATGTAGTTCGTCTGTATCCTGCAGCTTTCTGCCAGAAATATTTAGATTTCACTAAAACATCATTTGTTTCCTGTCTTCAAACGTCCCTGAGAAGAGCTTTTAATAAACTGGATTGTTATAATGTACAACAGATCAAATAAAACTTAATATTTGCACACTATGATCAGAATTAGCTGTTACTGTAATAGGTTTATATTGTATCAGTTCTGTGTTCATTGTAGATGTTCTTAATTCCCACTGCGTTGACAGTCAGTGAAGGCAACTCAAGGATGCGGCGTGACGTACTGATATAATATCTGAGCATGCACATTACCGGAAAATGAGTTTTTGCTACTTCCGCTGTGCTGGGATTGTTCATTCAATTTCAAAGTAAATGTTCAAAGTTAATTTTTAGCATAAAATTCACTTCACTGACAAATAACTATAAATACATGATTACACTTCTTAATACACAATATTAATGTGAATTACAACAAAGATATCATTGTATCTCAGTATGACAATTTGTGCATGGCAGTTCCAGCACGGGTAAAATCCCAGTACGCTGCGTGCTGAGAATGCTAATCTGTATCTCAGTACGGTTACAAACTCAGTACGTGACACGGGTTCATGATGATAAACAGCCATGCAGCAGCACGTTGTTCCATGTGTTCATTCTTATGTGTGCATGCGTACTGTGTATCTGCTGCATGGTGTATGTTCTGCTTGCTTTTAAAATGTAATTCCCATTTGTATCAAAAATACTGGTAATCTGATTACATGTTTTACATTTACATAATTTTTGTATCAGATCACGTACAGCTGTTACTTGTAATCTGTTACTCCCCAATCCTGCGTATATTCTATATTAAACCACAGTGTTTGTATTAGCTGTGAGGTAGTAGGGTAGGAGGAGCCAGGATTGTCAGGAGGAGGAGTTTTCACCTTATGATGTCACAATGTGAGAAAAATCCTACTTTCCTGTTTGGAGCTGACTTTTTATAACATGTGGAATAACAAGAGAGGGAGGAAACAGAAGTTTTCATATTTGACCCTCTGAATGAGGCGAAATGAATGTTTATCACTATAGAAAAATTATAAAGTGATTTATTCATGATAGGAAAATAAATGGAGACAGCAGCTCTACCTCCCATAAAACAATATATGATCTATGTGCTGTAGTTCCTAAAAAAAAGGAAGCTTAAAATAGAAGAAAAATAACGACGCATAAAATAAAAGTTTACAATTTGAATATTGAATAATTACGGAATAATTAGTAAAGATTTAAGAATGTTTTAGACCCAAGCGTGCGTGGGATATTTGTTGAAATTTATCATGTTTTTGTTTTTTCAGGACTTCACTTTGGAAAGGAAAGCGTTAGAAGCAGCGGTGGCGCCGACATTCACAACTTCATCTCCTCTGGCTTTGTGACGCTGGGTCGTGGACACCAGAAAGGTAGGAACTCCTGTTCTGTGGCTATGCTTTTAAATACACACACACACACACACACACACACACACACGATCATTAGTGGGGAGCGGGCAGAGTTTTTCCCATGGGTTATAACACTGATTAGTATTCCTCCGCCTCGTCGGCTCAACTCTTGTGATTTATTTCCCTCCTTTTTCGCCCTGACCGCTCTGAGCCACTACGTGTACGTGTTAGTGTAACTGTGTGTTAGTGTAACGGTGTGTTTGTGTAACTGTGTGTTTGTGTAACGGTGTGTTTGTGTAACGGTGTGTTTGTGTAACATTGTGTTTGTGTAACGGTGTGTTTGTGTAACGGTGTGTTTGTGTAACGGTGTGTTTGTGTAACGGTGTGTTTGTGTAACATTGTGTTTGTGTAACGGTGTGTTTGTGTAAAGGTGTGTTTGTGTAACGGTGTGTTTGTGTAAAGGTGTGTTTGTGTAACGGTGTGTTTGTGTAACATTGTGTTTGTGTAACGGTGTGTTTGTGTAACGGTGTGTTTGTGTAACATTGTGTTTGTGTAACGGTGTGTTTGTGTAACGGTGTGTTTGTGTAAAGGTGTGTTTGTGTAACGGTGTGTTTGTGTAACGGTGTGTTTGTGTAACGGTGTGTTTGTGTAAAGGTGTGTTTGTGTAACGGTGTGTTTGTGTAACGGTGTGTTTGTGTAACGGTGTGTTTGTGTAACGGTGTGGTTGTGTAACGGTGTGTTTGTGTAACGGTGTGGGGGTTGCCAGATAAGCTCTTTTACCCTCCTCACTGTTTAATTTAATGCTTGTGCCGTTTTACAGTTAATGGCTGTTTGGTTGAAACCTATTGAAGCTGATGTATTTCAAACTGTAAATATACATAAAGCTTCTAATTACTGAAAACAACCACAGACTTATTTTTGGAAAATGACCAGTTTAAACACAAAAGCACATTTTGAGTTTGATCCCAGTAATGGGTGCACTTTATTTCACAGTGTGTTAAAGGAAATTACCAAATCAATTTGTAACGGTACAAATAAAGAAAGTCTTTGGTAGAAATCAATGGAGTCTTTGATGCCAGTGTGTGTGTGTGTGTGTGTGTAGTCGTGACAACAGACCTTATTCTGTTTCAACCTTTCATTAGAGAGAATCAAACCACTGCTTCTATATTTCACACAATGCAGCAACAACTCAACACCATCATGTTTGTTATAAAGACTTTTAAAGTTTACTGTATTTGTTCAGTTTGTGTCAACTCTGTAAAATCTTCTGTATCCAAGTTCAATTTTGTCTTGATTTGGAGACTTGATGAGTTTTTATTCCACATGTTACCTGAGACTAGACTCAGTATATACTGTAGTATGATTCTAAATCAGTCATTTTAATGCTACTTAAATACAGTAATTAGTTACATTTCTACACCCAACCTTTACAGAGTAAATTATTATTTTTTGTTTTAAAATGATTAACAGACATTAATGGACCGAGACTAGAAAAATTTGTAGCCGACCAATCAGATTAAACATAATGTATCACATCATAGTGACCAATCAGATTAAACGTAATGTATCACATCATAGTGACCAATCAGATTAAACGTAATGTATCACATCATAGTGACCAATCAGATTAAACGTAATGTATCACATCATAGTGACTAATCAGATTAAACATAATGTATCATCATAATGACCAATCAGATTAAACGTAATGTATCACATCTTAGCCGACCAATCAGATTAAACGTAATGTATCACATCATAGTGACCAATCAGATTAAACGTAATGTATCACATCATAGCTGACCAATCAGATTAAACATAATGTATCACATCATAGTGACCAATCAGATTAAACGTAATGTATCACATCATAGTGACCAATCAGATTAAACGTAATGTATCACATCATAGTGACCAATCAGATTAAACGTAATGTATCACATCATAGTGACCAATCAGATTAAACGTAATGTATCACATCATAGTGACTAATCAGATTAAACATAATGTATCATCATAATGACCAATCAGATTAAACGTAATGTATCACATCATAGCCGACCAATCAGATTAAACGTAATGTATCACATCATAGTGACCAATCAGATTAAACGTAATGTATCACATCATAGTGACCAATCAGATTAAACGTAATGTATCACATCATAGTGACCAATCAGATTAAACGTAATGTATCACATCATAGTGACTAATCAGATTAAACATAATGTATCATCATAATGACCAATCAGATTAAACGTAATGTATCACATCATAGCCGACCAATCAGATTAAACGTAATGTATCACATCATAGTGACCAATCAGATTAAACGTAATGTATCACATCATAGCTGACCAATCAGATTAAACATAATGTATCACATCATAGTGACCAATCAGATTAAACGTAATGTATCACATCATAGTGACCAATCAGATTAAACGTAATGTATCACATCATAGTGACCAATCAGATTAAACGTAATGTATCACATCATAGTGACCAATCAGATTAAACGTAATGTATCACATCATAGTGACTAATCAGATTAAACATAATGTATCATCATAATGACCAATCAGATTAAACGTAATGTATCACATCATAGCCGACCAATCAGATTAAACGTAATGTATCACATCATAGTGACCAATCAGATTAAACGTAATGTATCACATCATAGCTGACCAATCAGATTAAACATAATGTATCACATCATAGTGACCAATCAGATTAAACGTAATGTATCACATCATAGTGACCAATCAGATTAAACATAATGTATCACATCATAGCTGACCAATCAGATTAAACATAATGTATCACATCATAGCTGACCAATCAGATTAAACATAATGTATCACATCATAGTGACCAATCAGATTAAACATAATGTATCACAACATAGCCGACCAATCAGATTAAACGTAATGTATCACATCATAGCCAACCAATCAGATTAAACCTAATGTATCACATCATAGTGACCAATCAGATTAAACATAATGTATCACATCATAGCTGACCAATCAGATTAAACATAATGTATCACATCATAGTGACCAATCAGATTAAACATAATGTATCACATCATAGTGACCAATCAGATTAAACGTAATGTATCACATCATAGTGACCAATCAGATTAAACATAATGTAACACATCATAGTGACCAATCAGATTAAACATAATGTATCACATCATAGTGACCAATCAGATTAAACGTAATGTATCACATCATAGCTGACCAATCAGATTAAACATAATGTATCACATCATAGTGACCAATCAGATTAAACGTAATGTATCACATCATAGTGACCAATCAGATTAAACATAATGTATCACATCATAGCTGACCAATCAGATTAAACGTAATGTATCACATCATAGCTGACCAATCAGATTAAACATAATGTATCACATCATAGCTGACCAATCAGATTAAACATAATGTATCACATCATAGTGACCAATCAGATTAAACATAATGTATCACATCATAGCCGACCAATCAGATTAAACGTAATGTATCACATCATAGCCAACCAATCAGATTAAACCTAATGTATCACATCATAGTGACCAATCAGATTAAACATAATATATCACATCATAGTGACCAATCAGATTAAACGTAATGTATCACATCATAGCCGACCAATCAGATTAAAGGTAATGTATCACATCATAGCCGACCAATCAGATTAAACGTAATGTATCACATCATAGCCGACCAATCAGATTAAACCTAATGTATCACATCATAGTGACCAATCAGATTAAACATAATGTATCACATCATAGTGACCAATCAGATTAAACGTAATGTATCACATCATAGTGACCAATCAGATTAAACGTAATGTATCACATCATAGTGACCAATCAGATTAAACATAATGTATCACATCATAGCTGACCAATCAGATTAAACATAATGTATCACATCATAGTGACCAATCAGATTAAACGTAATGTATCATAGCTGACCAATCAGATTACACATAATGTATCACATCATAGTGACCAATCAGATTAAACATAATGTATCACATCATAGTGACCAATCAGATTAAACGTAATGTATCACATCATAGTGACCAATCAGATTAAACGTAATGTATCATAGCTGACCAATCAGATTACACATAATGTATCACATCATAGCCGACCAATCAGATTGAACGTAATGTATCACATCATAGCTGACCAATCAGATTAAACATAATGTATCACATCATAGTGACCAATCAGATTAAACGTAATGTATCATAGCTGACCAATCAGATTACACATAATGTATCACATCATAGTGACCAATCAGATTAAACATAATGTATCACATCATAGTGACCAATCAGATTAAACGTAATGTATCATAGCTGACCAATCAGATTAAACGTAATGTATCACATCATAGTGACCAATCATATTAAACGTAATGTATCATAGCTGACCAATCAGATTACACATAATGTATCACATCATAGCTGACCAATCAGATTAAACATAATGTATCACATCATAGCCAACCAATCAGATTAAACGTAATGTATCACATCATAGTGACCAATCAGATTAAACGTAATGTATCACATCATAGTGACCAATCAGATTAAACATAATGTATCACATCATAGCTGACCAATCAGATTAAACGTAATGTATCACATCATAGCTGACCAATCAGATTAAACGTAATGTATCACATCATAGTGACCAATCAGATTAAAGGTATTGTATCACATCATAGTGACCAATCAGATTAAAGGTATTGTATCACATCATAGTGACCAATCAGATTAAATGTAACGTACGGAACCAAAACAGCATTAAATGTTGGTTTTTTTCCATATGTTGTTAGTCGTGCCACTTTCTATGGTTCAGATTGTGGTTTCTTTATATTATATTATGTTATGTTATATTATATTATATTATATTATATTATATTATATTATATTATATTATATTATATTATATTATATTATATTATATTATATTATATTATATTATATTATATTATATTGTTACACACTTGGCACATTTGGCATGTTTTAGAGTTTATAAATGTATCTATACCTGATAATTTTTGACAAACCTTTTATTTTCTACAGTTATAATTATGGTAGATTCTCTTTTTCTTTTTAAGTTTCTACATGAGATGTTTACTGTATGTGAGGGACTCGTACCAAGATTTATTACCAGCAATAAACGTGGGGGGTGAAAGTAACTATTTAATGGAAGTATTTGAGTAGATGTATCAGTTCTATTTAAAGTATCAGACACATTTAAAACGACTCTGGTGGAAACTCTACGTATGAAACCATTTCAGCTTTTTATGGACCATGTTTTGCACAGTTTGATGACACGAGTTGTGATTTGTCCTTTGATGCACTCTTACTTTTCCTAACCTGCTGATTTCCTGCTCATCAACATAATTACAGCGTCTGATGAACTGATTGGGTCCAGGGTGGTCTCAGACCAAATATCTCTGCTTTGTTTCTGGAAACACTGGAGCTGCAGGCGCTGAGAAACGACTTTTCCTTCCGTCATTAATTCTAATGAGGAAAGCAGGTAGAATTAGCTGTTAGCTTTGTTTTCATCACTATCTTCTCACTACGGTATCACATTCATCCTGGAGAAGAAAATGAATGTTTTTGCACTTTTACTGGTGATCACTCGTCTGCTACACAGGTTAACAACAGTCTGGAACACGGTTAGCCTAGCATGGTTAGCCTAGCATGTCGATAGTTCAGCAGTTTTACACAAAACAAAAAAAAGAGAGCAAAGCATCACAGTTTGTAATGAATGTAACGTGTAAATAAGTCGTGGTGGAGCTGCAAACACAACATGAACTCATTCACCATTTAAGAAACACCACACCACTGAATATGATGCATTTCAAGCTAGCAATTAAGCTAATGCTAATGCTAGCAAGAGCAAAGAGCCAATCAATTAGCCTCTGTTTGTTTAAATTTATGATCTGTTATTCTGTAGTTGTTGGAAATTATTTTTAGATTAATATTTTTACATTTAAATATCCACAAAGCTCCTGAATTTAGACATTTTTTATTATTTTTATTTTTGCTCTACAAGAAAATCTAAAACTCTGGACGTTTTTTGGTGGTTTAAGATGTTTTGTAGATGATTATTTTATCATCTACCTCAAACCCTGTGATTTTCTTTATTTGTAATACCAAAATACTGCTGACTGTGCACTTTATGTTAGAGCTCCAAACAGGTCTACAGTGGAACCTGATGGACACGTTTATTTAGTTTGTTTTTATAATGTGAAACATGAAAGACTAAAGGAACTTTTCATTTATGTCTGAGATAACTACGTCATGTACAGTTAAAACAATGCGTTTGTATTGTTTCATGAATATTGTTCAATGTTTTACAATAAAATAATAACGTTCAAGGCGTTTAATGTCAGTTATAAAAAAGGTGCAGCCATTGGTTGAATATTTGGCTTCTTTAGTGTTTCTATCAAATGCTTTTCTACCAAACCTCCTCCACTCTCTCTCTCACTCTTCAAACGCCACTAGAGCTAAAATAGTTCCAACGACACAGACCATCATTTGGCCCTTGACCAACAGAAGAGTAGAAATTGCTTCTGTCTGCTTTTAAAACAACTCTCTGTGTTTCTTTATCGGCTAAATGTCAGAAAGCACTGGATCCTCACTTGACTTCCAGCCTTGGATTCATCCAGAAAGGTTCCAGAGATGTTCTGAACCCATGCTGAGAGGGCGAGCCGTGGGCTGCTGGGATGAGTCACATTAAAGTTAATGACACGTAAACACTCCGTCCCACTTCAACCTTTCCTCTCAAAGTAGTCGCTGTGAGTTATAAAAAGTGTAGGAAAAATAGCTGCACATACTGTACATGTGGAGACGAATATTGTTTCTGACACAATATCCAGGAACTAGAAAACCAGAAAACTGTCCATCAAGACGTCTGCTAGCGTCTAATTACGCAGGCTTGGTAATTACGTGTATGTTTGTGTGGTGCTGTGAAGCCCTGAGGGGGGCGGGGTCAGGAGGTGTTGCTGAGCCTCAGCACAGCTGGATGCACAGCCTCACATCTGTAGAAAACAACTGTGTTAAATGAGATCAGCTACAAACTCTGAGAGCGACGCCCCAAACTAGTCTGATTCACCTTTTCCTCTCCTCAGATCACCCTGTGGACAGCCAGATTAAACCAGATTAAACCAGATTAAACCAGACCAAACCAGACCAAACCAGATTAAACCAGATTAAACCAGACCAAACCAGATTAAACCAGACCACACCAGACCAAACCAGATTAAACCAGACCAAACCAGACTAAACCAGACTAAACCAGACCACACCAGATTAAACCAGACCAAACCAGACCAAACCAGATTAAACCAGACCAAACCAGACTAAACCAGACTAAACCAGACCACACCAGATTAAACCAGACCAAACCAGATTAAACCAGACCAAACCAGATTAAACCAGACCAAACCAGACCAAACCAGACCAAACCAGACCAAACCAGACCAAACCAGATTAAACCAGACTAAACCAGACCACACCAGACTAAACCAGACCAAACCAGATTAAACCAGACCAAACCAGATTAAACCAGACTAAACCAGACCACACCAGATTAAACCAGACCAAACCAGATTAAACCAGACCAAACCAGATTAAACCAGACCAAACCAGACCAAACCAGACCAAACCAGACTAAACCAGATTAAACCAGATTAAACCAGACCAAACCAGATTAAACCAGACTAAACCCTTCACAGGACACAGGTTAGAGAACCATGTCAGGTTAGAATCTTCTGTCGTTTCTAAAAGAACAAGTTCTGATGAACCACGGCCTGTGGAACGTTTCCGCTCTGAATAGAATTCAGTTGAATGACTTGGTTCTACAAGGTTCTAGACATCTACTCATAGAACCCATGTCAGTTTACAGCCCGATTTAACGAGCATTAATGGAGTAGTTGGTGTAATGGGCCCCATTCATACATTGGGCGACCGTGGCTCAGGTGGTAGTGGGTCGTCTTCTGATCGAGAGGTTGGGGGTTCGATCCCAGTACCTGACCATGTGTCGAAGTGTCCTTGGGCAAGACACTGAACCCTAAGTTGCTCCCAGTGGTCGACTAGTGCCTTGCATGTCAGTCCTGTCCCACTGGTGTGTGAATGTGAGAGTGATTGGGTGAATGAGCTGATATGTAAAGCGCTTTGAGACTGTTTCAGTGGTGATAAAGCTCTATATAAAATCAAGTCCATTTACTATTGGTATGTGTCAC
This sequence comes from Gouania willdenowi, assembly GCF_900634775.1. Lineage (NCBI taxonomy): Eukaryota > Metazoa > Chordata > Actinopteri > Blenniiformes > Gobiesocidae > Gouania > Gouania willdenowi. The sequence continues at coordinate 26,178,555 of NC_041062.1, forward strand.
TGACCAACTGTTGCAATATTTGACTCACAAATAAATGAGAAAACAACTTTAATGGTAATTGGGGTCCCCCCCCTCAGCGTCCACATCCATAGATTATATCTACCAAATTTCAGCCTGATTTGTTCATGAATAACAGAGGAGTGATTTTAACTAGTGTAAACAACAACAACAACAACGACAACGTCAGGGCGTTATGAGTTCGGTAGCTCAGCCTAAAAAGAGTCTAGTTTGTGAATTTCAGTGAATTTCTTTTAAGAACAGATTTTTGCTCCTAATGATTTAGTCATTTTAAAAAAAACTGATGTTAAATATATATATTTTAATAGTGTAAAACACATTTCAGGCAAAAAAGATGGAATTTCAGTTATTTTGACAGAAACATTTATCTTTTCCTCAAATGTTTTGCTGCTAACATTAATATGTTACCAAATGATCAACAACCATAAATGAATAGAGTATTTATTAGTGATTAGTTTTATTTGCACATGAAACATAAAGTAGACATCTGCTGGTTGAACATGGCACAGTGACTGTATGACTAATAATAACTATGACTAACTAATGATTAGAATAACTGTGATAATGTTCTCATCACTCACTGCATGATCGTTTCACTACATCAGTCTATTCATGGATATTTACTAACAGCATGTACAGTAAATACATCTCTGACCTCAGTGACGTCAACAAAGTCCATTTTAAACCAGATATAATGATCCATCAGATACATAAAGCTTTAGATTTTTACATACTGTATTCATAATCCTGTTTCTCACTGTAAACTATTTACTGTTCACAGTGTTTACTTGTGTCTATTAAATGTGTGTTTTTTCACCTGAGGAATATGAAAATCATTCAAAAATCACACATTAAAATGTGGAGCATTAGTACATTAGTGTTTCATAGTCATCTTATTATTGGAGACAGGACCATCTTTAAGGGGGAATAAAGGGGGTCAGATTGTTGGGGTCCATCCATAAAGTCAGTAAAATGATGGTCCATTGTTCTATGAATCTGTGATAACCACATTTATTTATTCATCTGAATAATATCCACTGTTATCCAGGAACGTTTATTATTATTATTATAATCATCTTAAAGATGGAAATCCTGGTTTTAATCTGAAATTTTATCTTCATTGCACTTTTTTTTCTATGTGTTGCCTTCTGTTGTCTTTTTATTGAGCTGTCATGTCAGCACTTTTCCCCACTGTGGGATAATTAAAGAATCTCTACTCTAATTAAAATGGGTTAAAAGTGACCAAAAACAGACAAAAAAAGTGGTAAAAAGGGTTGAAAGTGTCAGTATTGGAACAGTTAGTTCTTATTTAAATGTACATACACATGTACACCTTGTGTACACAACGGTCCATCTCATAAGGTAGCAATAAAAATGTCCTCCATGATTTTTTATTCTTTTACTCCCACCACATCAGATCATTTTAACGACTTCAGACCTTCAGATATAACATGTATTATTGTTTTAAACATTTTTATGTTTCTATGACTTTTTATCATGAGAACTTCTATTTTTCAGCAGGAAAAACAGTCAATATTCAGTATTTACAAAATTAAGGAACCAAATGAAATATTTGTGATGAAAATATTACAGCCTTGACTGTGTCATTAATTCATAGCAGAATTTAATTTATAGCATTATTCAAACAGTTTTAAAGAAAAAAAATACAATTGTTCATCTTGTATATTTTGCAAGATTAGAAATTTCCCTAAAATGTACGTGGTTGGCAGGTGGTCATTACACGTGAAATATATTTTCACTTTATTTTGAAGGTAGAGGCTTTGATCTATTAGGTATTAATTGAAAAAAAATAATATATGTCATGATTACAGTATTTGAAAAATATGTGGTTACAATAAGAGTCAATTGGGCAAATTTAGCCATGAGGTGACAAATAATGGGCATGACAAATAATGAACGTGGTTAAATTGGCAAAATCATGGTGCAAAGAGATTAAAATTAACAATAATAGGTCAACATATGTGATATTAGGTGAAAAGTGGTAGAAAGGGTTTATAACTGCTGACAATGTCTGGAAAGTGGAAACAATTTGCAGAAAATGCATTAAAATGTGAAGGAGAAGTGTCAGAAATGGGAGTAATGTAGCAAAAATACAATAAAAAGGTGAAAAAATATGACAAGTTTGTGCAAAGACGGGCTGAAATTGTTTCTGCAACCCTAAATAGGGTCCTGACCCCAAGGTTGAGAACCCCTGGGATAGGGGACATCAAATGAACCACTAATAAAGGGATGTCACTGTGGTGTACTGCTGTCAGAGAGAAGTTACAGACTGGGCTGTAAATGTAAAGTGAGAACATACTGTAGATAAGAGAGGAGCTGATGAAGTGTACCCTCCGTTGTTTACTGTACGCAGTGATGATGCAACACTTCACGAACTGAACAGAGCATCAGCAATGGAACATGTGTAGGAATTGTTTTTGTCAGAGAAGAAGTGTTCTGTCCTCTCTTATTAACTCCCAGTCAGTGGGTGAACGTATGCTGTAAATCACTGTAAATTACTGTGAATCACTGGAAATTACTGTAAATTACTGTGAATCACAGTAAATTACTGTAAATTACTGTGAATCACTGTAAATTACTGTAAATAACTGGAAATTACTGTGAATCACTGTAAATTACTGTAAATCACTGTGAATCACTGTAAATTACTGTAAATTACTGTGAATCACTGTAAATTACTGTAAATAACTGTAAATTACTGTGAATCACTGTAAATTACTGTGAATCACTGTAAATTACTGTGAATCACTGGAAATTACTGTAAATCACTGTGAATCACAGTAAATTACTGTAAATTACTGTGAATCACTGTAAATTACTGTAAATTACTGTAAATTACTGTGAATCACTGTAAATTACTGTGAATCACTGGAAATTACTGTAAATCACTGTGAATCACTGTAAATTACTGTAAATTACTGTGAATCACTGTAAATTACTGTGAATCACTGTGAATCACAGTAAATTACTGTAAATCACTGTGAATCACTGTAAATTACTGTAAATCACTGGAAATTACTGTAAATCACTGTAAATAACTGGAAATTACTGTGATTTACTGTGAATCACTGTAAATTACTGTGAATCACTGGAAATTACTGTAAATCACTGTGAATCACTGTGAATCACTGTAAATGACTGTATATTGCTGTAAATAACTGGAAATTACTGTGAATCACTGTAAATTACTGTGAATCACTGGAAATTACTGTAAATCACTGTAAATAACTGTATATTGCTGTAAATCACTGTAAATAACTGTATATTGCTCTAAATCACTGTAAATTACTGTGAATCACTGTAAATTACTGTAAATAACTGTAAATCACTGTAAATGACTGTATATTGCTGTAAATGACTGTTAAAAACTGTAAATCACCGTCACACACTCCCTCTGCACTGGATGAAGCTGCTGATTGACACCCAGCATGCATTGTGTTTTAAAGTGTGTGTTTTAATTATTTTTCCATGTACCCGCGTGTTCATAGAAATAAAAAAAAAGCCAGTTAAGCCACGACATCTGGAGAAGTGATTAGTTCAGACAAAGCCTCCATCACTACTTCATGACTGAGCTAAACCCAACTTTTAATCCAGCCATGTGCACTAAGTTAAATTACTTTGCGTGGAAGTCAATAATTGTTCTTGTGAATATGACGTTTGTGTGGGATGGAGACAGTGATGGAGCTGCAGAATGAGCTGATTCATAATGCTGCTTCACCTCATTAATAAACACAACACATACTAATTATTTTGCTTAATGTTTGATAAGTTGTAATACATAAGTATAAAACATATACAGAAACTAGAAAATAAATGTTTGCCCAAGTTACAGGATCCACAGTAATATCTGTATATCTGTATATAGAAGTCTGACTGGTTAGTGGTAGACTGAGTCTGACTGGTTAGTGGTAGACTGAGTCTGACTGGTTAGTGGTAGACTGAGTCTGACTGGTTAGTGGTAGACTGAGTCTGACTGGTTAGTGGTAGACTGAGTCTGACTGGTTAGTGGTAGACTGAGTCTGACTGATTAATGGTGGACTGAGTCTGACTGGTTAGTGGTAGACTGAGTCTGACTGGTTAGTGGTAGACTGAGTCTGACTGGTTAGTGGTAGACTGAGTCTGACTGGTTAGTGGTAGACTGAGTCTGACTGGTTAGTGGTAGACTGAGTCTGACTGGTTAGTGGTAGACTGAGTCTGACTGGTTAGTGGTAGACTGAGTCTGACTGGTTAGTGGTAGACTGAGTCTGACTGGTTAGTGGTAGACTGAGTCTGACTGGTTAGCGGTAGACTGAGTACTACTGAGTACTGAGTCTGCTGGTTAGCGGTAGACTGAGTCTGACTGGTTAGCGGTAGACTGAGTCTGACTGGTTAGCGGTAGACTGAGTCTGGACTGGTTTAGCGGTAGACTTGAGTCTGACTGGTTAGCGGTAGACTGAGTCTGACTGGTTAGCGGTAGACTGAGTCTGACTGGTTAGCGGTAGACTGAGTCTGACTGGTTAGCGGTAGACTGAGTCTGACTGGTTAGTGGTAGACTGAGTCTGACTGGTTAGCGGTAGACTGAGTCTGACTGGTTAGCGGTAGACTGAGTCTGACTGGTTAGCGGTAGACTGAGTCTGACTGGTTAGCGGTAGACTGAGTCTGACTGGTTAGCGGTAGACTGAGTCTGACTGGTTAGCGGTAGACTGAGTCTGACTGGTTAGCGGTAGACTGAGTCTGACTGGTTAGCGGTAGACTGAGTCTGACTGGTTAGCGGTAGACTGAGTCTGACTGGTTAGCGGTAGACTGAGTCTGACTGGTTAGCGGTAGACTGAGTCTGTAGCGGTAGACTGAGTAGACTGGTAGCGGTAGACTGAGTCTGACTGGTTAGCGGTAGACTGAGTCTGACTGGTTAGCGGTAGACTGAGTCTGACTGGTTAGCGGTAGACTGAGTCTGACTGGTTAGCGGTAGACTGAGTCTGACTGGTTAGCGGTAGACTGAGTCTGACTGGTTAGCGGTAGACTGAGTCTGACTGGTTAGCGGTAGACTGAGTCTGACTGGTTAGCGGTAGACTGAGTCTGACTGGTTAGCGGTAGACTGAGTCTGACTGGTTAGCGGTAGACTGAGTCTGACTGGTTACTGGTATACTGAGTCTGACTGATTAATGGTGGACTGAGTCTGACTGGTTAGTGGTGGACTGAGTCTGACTGATTAATGGTGGACTGAGTCTGACTGGTTAGTGGTAGACTGAGTCTGACTGGTTAGTGGTGGACTGAGTCTGACTGATTAATGGTGGACTGAGTCTGACTGGTTAGTGGTAGACTGAGTCTGACTGGTTAGTGGTAGACTGAGTCTGACTGGTTAGTGGTAGACTGAGTCTGACTGATTAATGGTGGACTGAGTCTGACTGGTTAGTGGTAGACTGAGTCTGACTGATTAATGGTGGACTGAGTCTGACTGGTTAGTGGTAGACTGAGTCTGACTGGTTAGTGGTAGACTGAGTCTGACTGGTTAGTGGTAGACTGGGTCTGACTGGTTAGTGGTAGACTGAGTCTGACTGGTTAATGGTAGACTGAGTCTGACTGGTTAGTGGTAGACTGAGTCTGACTGGTTAGTGGTAGACTGAGTCTGACTGGTTAGTGGTAGACTGAGTCTGACTGGTTAGTGGTAGACTGAGTCTGACTGGTTAGTGGTAGACTGAGTCTGACTGGTTAGTGGTAGACTGAGTCTGACTGGTTAGTGGTAGACTGAGTCTGACTGGTTAATGGTAGACTGGGTCTGACTGGTTAGTGGTAGACTGGGTCTGACTGGTTAATGGTAGACTGAGTCTGACTGGAGTAGAGGTTCTCATCTATGGGTCAAAACGCTGTAGAGTGCTCACAAACTTCTTGCTTCTCTGTTTGTTCTTTACCAACATTCAACAACGTGCGCTCTACGTCATCTCTGATACTTCCTGTGTTTGTTGTGTTCACACTGAACCTAATCACTCTAGACTTTGGAAACGAGCCACAGAAACCATCTCTCTAGAATTCTCCTGTTTGATCCGCTCTAGACTTGGTGGCCTATCAGCGCAGATGGATCCTAGAGCATTTTAACCTCTATAGGATCCGTTGGTGTGAATGTACCCTTTGACAGACCTGACCATTCCTTAACCAGGCCAGTCCCATTAAGACTACAAACCTGTTTTTCATCCAAGTCCCAGGCCAAAAGAAGTAAGTATGTAATGCTTATTTTTTTATAGACCTTTCACAGACAGAGGTCACAAAGTGCTTTACATATCAACTCATTCACACTCACATTCACACACCACTGGGACAGAGCGTCATCAGACATAACTAATGGTGATGGTACAAAAGGTTAGTTATGGGTAGTTATCTCCCACTGATGTCTGCGTTTCCACCATGTTTTAAAGTGGAACTACAGTGCACGTGTGTAAATGAACACTTTGGTTTTCCAAATGAGGAACTAAGAGAACATCACGAGATTAAAGGTTTCCTGATATAAAAACAACTTCTGAAGAAAGTCCTTTGGTCCATTTATTGTTTGGTGTGAACTGAACAGAAGTATGTGAGAAATGATTATCTTGAAGCCTCACAGATTGTCATTCTCAGTCAGACAGATGTTGAGCAGATGTCATTCTATGCAGCTCAGAGAGTTTGTATTCCAGCAGCAGTGGAAGAGGAAAGAAAATGATTCTCAACTAAAGAGGAAATCGTCAAGGGAAGAGGAAAACATGGATCATGTGTTGTTGTTGTTGTTGAGCTGCCACTAGCTTCTAATTTATCCCTCGTTCTGTTTACCTTTGGGTGAAGAAGAGGTTTAAAACTCAGGTACTTCCTCTGATTGTAGCGTAGACGTTTCCTGTTCCTCTGATTGTAGCGTAGATGTTTCCTGTTCCTCTGATTGTAGCGTAGATGTTTCCTGTTCTTCTGATTGTAGCGTAGATGTTTCCTGTTCCTCTGATTGTAGCGTAGATGTTTCCTGTTCTTCTGATTGTAGCGTAGATGTTTCCTGTTCTTCTGATTGTAGCGTAGATGTTTCCTGTTCCTCTGATTGTAGCGTAGATGTTTCCTGTTCTTCTGATTGTAGCGTAGATGTTTTCTGTTCTTCTGATTGTAGCGTAGATGTTTCCTGTTCTTCTGATTGTAGCGTAGATGTTTCCTGTTCCTCTGATTGTAGCGTAGATGTTTCCCGTTCCTCTGATGGTAGCGTAGACGTTTCCTGTTGCTCTGATTGTAGCGTAGATGTTTCCTGTTCTTCTGATTGTGGCGTAGACGTTTCCTGTTCCTCTGATTGTAGCGTAGATGTTTCCTGTTCCTCTGATTGTAGCGTAGATGTTTCCCGTTCCTCTGATTGTAGCGTAGACGTTTCCTGTTCCTCTGATTGTATCGTAGATGTTTCCTGTTCCTCTGATTGTAGCGTAGACGTTTCCTGTTCCTCTGATTGTAGCGTAGATGTTTCCTGTTCCTCTGATTGTAGCGTAGATGTTTCCTGTTCCTCTGATTGTAGCGTAGATGTTTCCCGTTCCTCTGATTGTAGCGTAGACGTTTCCTGTTCCTCTGATTGTATCGTAGATGTTTCCTGTTCCTCTGATTGTAGCGTAGATGTTTCCTGTTCTTCTGATTGTAGCGTAGACGTTTCCTGTTCCTCTGATTGTAGACGTTTCCTGTGATGTGTAACCATCTCTACAGACTAATGAAAACAAAAAGCTCTGGTCAGGGTTGGAGTCAATTAATTACATTTATGGCGTAATTGTAATTTAAAAAATCTGTTGCTGTCGTAATCATAATTAAATTGTAATTGAATTCAGATGATTGACTTTGCAATTGGAAGAGGAAGATTAACTTTTATTAGGTTATTTATTTCAGGCTCAGTAATTGTAATTAATTGTAATTAAATTTTAGTAACTGAGGGTGAAAAATAACTAGAATGTAATTGTAATTGGAAAGTGTTGGTTACTGGAATAATGATTGAATTGTAACTGAACATAGATAATTGAAAATGTAATTGTAACTGAAAAACGTAATTGATCCTGGTCCTTGTTTATGTAGAAACACCTCATCTAGATAGATAGATATATAGATAGATGTATTGATAGATAGATAGATATATAGATAGATAGATAGTTAGATAGATAGATAGATGTATGATTGATTGATAGATGTATTGATAGGTAGATAGATGTATTGATAGATAGATAGATGTATTGATAGATGTATGATAGATAGATAGATAGATTTTATAGTGATTGTACAAGTCAAACAATAAAAATGTAGCAGTTTGTAATAGTTAGGACACAGATCTATGATATTTAAGCTTTGTGTACCTCTTTAAAACCCACAAACAACACAATTAGTCTTTTTTAAAATCTTAAAATCACCAGAATAGGAAAAACTTTTTAGCCTTGAGTATAAGTGAAGCTGATCAATGACTGTGATTGGCTTTAGTTGATGTCAGTGATCGATCACAGCATCTTTTCTCACACCTTGTTTAGAAGTTTCACTGCTTGTGTTTTCCTAACCTTCACTTGGAGGATAAAATGAAATAGATGGAGCTTCCATGGAGACGTGTGCAGAATCTAGACATTATTATAAACAATGTGGAAATGAACCTGATTGATCAGTTGTTCTAACAGTTGTTTCTTTAGCCTGGATCATAAGCTCTATAAAATCACATCACATTTAATATTTTATCAGTTTTCAGAAAATATTGTTTTTCTACTCCTGTGAGGAAACAAAATGAATAATAAAACCATAATTAAATAAAAAATGTAATTTAACATACAATTCAAAGGTAGATCTAAGTTGTACTGACATGATTTATAATATTTCATAGAAATATGTTTGTGAGCAGTATTAATGTCACCCCGTTTCCCCTCAGGGATCAATTGTTAATCAAATGGGGGTACGTGTAGCATTAGGGGTACCTGATGGCACAACAAGGGGTATTTATGAGAGAGAGAGAGGGAAATTAACAAATAAAAGCATGAATAATACAGTATATGTGGATTAAAAATGTGTATTTTTGGACATCATGAACATTTAAAACAAAATCATTTCTATAAAAAAACTAGAAATAAATCTATCTGATAAAACTGCTTCATTCCACTTAAAAAAGTTACATTCCTTAAAGCTAATTAATTCATTATTATGATATATAGTAGTTATTTACAGTATTCTGAGAAAATGATTGTAGCTAAAAAAAAAAAAGGGGGGCGTGAGCCAAACTAATCTGATTACTGATCTGGTTACTGAATGTGAGCAGGTTTATTCCCCTCACAATGACAGCGTTTTATTCACATTATTTCACACTGTTTTTATTGGTCGATTCGTTAACGTAGACATTACTCGACCCTAATGACGTTAAACACATACAGTAATACTGATTCACTTTGGTTTCATATTTGTTCTTTATAATATCAACATTTGTCATTTTTTGTTCACAGAGGACCAAAAAAAGCAGATTGGGATCTCTTAAATCACATGTGTCAAACTCGAGGCCCGGGGGCCAAATCTGGCCCTTTAAACAGTGGGCTCTGAATCCTAGTCCCCCCTTTGTCCAACGACAACATTTATCTATTTAAAAACATCTATAGAACATAATGATGGAATGAATGAGTAATGACACACATTTTATATCATCTTATTTTGTAAATATACAGTATTTAGTGCAGTGGTTCACAACTTTTTGGGATTGTGACCCCATTTTGATTTCAAGTATTTCTAGGGACCCCAAAGACTTTTTTTCTAGAATTCATTTTTGATCATGTTGGAAAAAAAAATAATAATAATTTCAAAAATGTATTTAAAACTTTCAGTAACTTCAGGTGACCCCACATGGGGTTCCAACCCCAAGGTTGAAAACCACTGATTTAGTGGCTCCTGAATAGATTTACAGTATTTCTATAGTTTTTATCATTTCTGGTCATATGATGTCTGGGGGAGGGGCCAACGCTGACTATTTATTTATTTGTTTATCTCTCTCTCAGGTACACGTACCCCCATTTGAGAAACACTGCTTTAGAACATCCAGTTGGGCCCACAGGAGACAGTAGAAATGAGAAAACATTAATTATTGTGTAAATTATTAATAATTCAGTTGAAGATATTTGTGACGTTCATCATATTTTAAGGGGCTCACAGTGTAACTGTGACCCATAGAATGCAGTCATTTTTAATTACAAACTGTGGAAAGAATCTTGACACATTTCTCACAAACAATTCCGTAAAATTTCTCTAAAAAAAAAGGGTTAGTTTGACTGAAATGGTTCAAAACTGTCAAATCATCCAGATATCATCCTGTACACATGTTCTACGTTCTACTGATGGTTCCTCTCCATGAGTTTGCACTTTAAATAACTGCTGATTCGTCACAGATGTACTCGACTTTTTATCCTGCGTTCTGCTCAAACCTCTCTACGTTTCAAATGTCTACCTTAAGAAGAGCTTCTAGTGTAGTTATAGTGTGAACACAGGATGGAACGCTGGATGAATGTTCCTGTTCTAACTTTATTCTCTCAGTGGTTCCTTGTCCAGATAAAGACATGTTTTATCTGAAAATAGCAGTAAACCTGTCTGTGCTCCTCAGTAAGAGCACATCTACCAGGGCTTCTCAACTATGGGGACAGGACCCTATTTGGGGTCACAAGACACTGGGAGGAGGTCACCAGATGCCTTCAAGAAACTAGGAATATTTTTTGAACAATTTCAGCCCATTTTTGCTTATTTTTACCCTTTTTCTGCAACGACACCAAACTCAACCATATTTTAACTTATTTTCATCACTTTTTATGGCCATATTTTTGCTCCTTTTAATGTATTTTTGCTACATTTCTCCCATTTCTGACACTTCTACGGGCGACCGTGGCTCAGGTGGTAGAGGGTCGTCTTCTGATCGAGAGGTTGGGGGTTCGATCCCAGTACCTGACCATGTGTCGAAGTGTCCTTGGGCAAGACACTGAACCCTAAGTTGCTCCCAGTGGTCGACTAGTGCCTTGCATGTCAGTCCTGTCCCACTGGTGTGTGAATGTGAGAGTGATTGGGTGAATGAGCTGATATGTAAAGAGCTTTGAGACTGTTTCAGTGGTGATAAAGCTCTATATAAATCATGTCCATTTACCATTTTACATCACATTTCAATGACTTTTCTGCAATTTTTTTTCCACTTTTTTTCAGCACTTATAAATCATTTCCACCACTTTTCCACCTAATGTCACATATATTGACCTTTTAGTGTCACTTTTAACCTCTTTTCACCAGATTTCATGATTATTTTTTACCACTTTTAACACTCAGAATATGTCATTCCCATTATTTGCCATTTTAAACTAATTATTCCAATATTGACATTTTTATCACTTTTTCTGATTGTTTTTATCCACTGATTTACAACTTTTAACTTATTTCAGTGGTTTTTAAAATCTCATTTCACCTCCTTTTCCACCATTTTTGGTCACTTTGAACCATTTTATTAGTGATTAAAACCAGGATTTCCATCTTTAAGATGACTATAATAATAATAATAAACGTTCCTGGATAACAGTGGATATTATTCAGATGAATAAATAAATGTGGTTATCACAGATTCATAGAACAATGGACCATCATTTTACTGACTTTATGGATGGACCCCAAAAATCTCTCCTTTATTCCCCCTTATAGATGGTCCTGTCTCCACATGACTGTTCTTCAATGTTCATATCTGTGTTCAACCACCTTCAGCTACAGTGGGGGTTTAATTATTGATATGGTGATGTACTGTATATCGTATTGTTTAGTATCAGGATATATCGTATCGTGACTGGTATCGTATCGTCAGACTCATGGTCGTGTGCACCTCTGATCTGGTGTTTGCCGTCGTTGGCCAGGAAGGAAAATGAAAACAGAATCAGCCTGATATTTTTACGTATACCCGACAGTAAACTTTCCATGCTGTGACTGATAAAAGAAACATATTAGTGAGATGTGCATTAGCATGTACAGCAACACAATGCAGTGTATTGGTAATATTAATGTCATTAATAACATTATTATACAGTCCAGAGGGATCTGCTGAAAGCCATATTTCATATTATGTAATGAGGAGGTTTTTTTGTTCCTACCATGTGTGTCTGATTTACTGAGATCCTAAAGCGTTACTTTTCCCTGTTGCAGGTGATTGTAGGTGGTGGAGACTTTCCTGTTTAAATGAGGTTCTACATTTAGGAACAACAAACCAACAACCATCCTATTGTTATTCTGAACCTCACTACTTTGTCTTTGTTTAGACTTTTTAAAAAGTTTAAAGCACACCTCTGCCTCCCTCTCTCCACAAACTGCCAGCGTAGCGCCGTATTTTAGTATTTATACCTTCTTCCTGATTTAAACGTCGTGTTTTCTTTGGTACTTTGACACAAATTGTCCTCCCGTCACTTTGAATCCATGGAATCAGCTTTTCCAGGCGTTAAACTCCAGCTGGGCTCTGGGCCATTTCTCAGTCCGACAGTGTGGGACGAAGCATTCATGCTCATACTAATAGATGGTGAGGTGCCACTGCTGACTCAGCACTCTGTGGAGAACGTCATGATAAGGTCCTGTAGAGGAGAGAGAACAAAGACTCCTCTGACCCAACAATGGAGAGGAACATACATCACAACCCTTTATGTTGGGATAAGATAAACAACTCTGTTTAGTTAGAGGCATTAAAGTATCATCACTATATAGATTATTAATGTAACGTTTCAAAATGATTAGTTCAACCCAAACAAAGACTCTGTAATCTTTCCTGGTCACATTTAGAAGCAAAAGAAAAACCCTTTAAAGTCACGCTGGTTTGATGAGTCATCTGATGGTTACGTCCTGTTTGAAGATGTCTTTGTTGTTCAGCTGACGGCTGGTTGAGAGACACTGGGAGGAGGTCACCAGATGCTTTTTAAAAACTAGGAATATTTTTCCACCATTTTTGGTCACTTTGAACCATTTTATTAGTGATTAAAACCATGATTTCCATCTTTAAGATGAATATAATAATAATAATAAACGTTCCTGGATAACAGTGGATATTATTCAGATGAATAAATAAATTATCACAGATTCACCTTTATTTTGGGGATCGCTAAAGGGCTGTAAAGGTTGAGAACCACTGGTCTTTCAAATAAATTCAACATCAACTAAACAAATGTGTAATAACATAATATACAGTAAAGGTTGAGCTGAGCTTTTATTAACTGCAGACAGTGACACTGTCTAATCGTTGGAGTTTAGAAACTTATAGAACGTTATTTTCATTCCTAAAAGAGATTTTTGTGCAACATATCTATAGTCATTTCAGAGGGTCACATGATCAACATTCACGTCAGCATTGATAAATGATCAATGTGAGCATTAATACAGGAAAGAACAAAGAGTTTTTATAGTAAATCTGTGTGTTTTTCTGCCATTCTGTGTGTTTGTTTTTGTCTTGCTCGTTATTAGGGATTTTGTGCATTTCTGTTGTGTATTTTTCCTGTAAATATAAATTTTGTTGTTGTTTTCCTTATTTATTAGTATTGTGGTTTGCAGAGTCATTTTTTGTGTTTTTCTTGTCTTTTTGTGTACTTATGTTGTCATTTTCTGTAATTTTGTAAATTTTTTAGAATATTTTTGTGTATTACCGTTGTTGTTTTGTTCAGTTTTGGAGTAGTTTTGTGTGTTTTTGGAGTATTTTCTGTGTTTTTAACTTGTCTTTTACTGTATTTTCCTCCAATGTTGTAATTCTTTGTATTTTTTAATGTATTCTTGCTTTTGATTTGTGTATTTTTCAGTCGTTTACTTTGGGGAACCTATAAAATTAGATGGAGGGCCGCCAGTTGCCAATGTGTCGCTAACCCATGGAGCCTTTAGGTGATGAAACATGACGACTACCACAGGGCCAGGAAAAAAGTTAACACACATTAGACAAAAACTTCCAAACAGAAAGAGAACGAGGTCAGTGAATGACAAGACAACCCACAATCTCCTGACAAGACACTTGGGCACGGTGAGGAACAATAGCACTTCTAGCTACGCTGCAGTCAATTACAGTGATGTGAGACGTGGGGCAGAGGAGGAAATGACAGTCAGGAGACATCTCTCTTATCATCGTCCTTCTGTTGTGGCCACTTTGAAACAAGTGCAGCTATTTGTCTGCAGTGAGGTATGCTGGGAGGGAGACGGAAGAAGGCGTTTATCTTAGATGGAAAAAGAAAGTCAAGAATAAATGGTGAGTGTTGAAAAAGCTAAAACAGAGAGGAAGGGGTTTAGATGGTAGGTAACACTGTGATGTTTGCTGGAGCATCAATCAACACACAGCACAGCAACTTTTATCACCCTTCATTAACGTAAGAGCAGATATATTCATGATATTTACCTTCCTTTACATCTGTTGTTCATCGTTGATCAAACGGATCCTGAACACAGATAAAGTGGGTGTTTGTACAGCTGATAAATAGCATCTCACCAACGTTTAGATTGTTTCAGGTCTTTAGGGTTCTCTCCAGTACTGTTGAGCATAGGGCCCCCAAACATTGTCATTTTTCTCCCCATGGAGCGATGGCGCCCCCTATGCTTCATTTTCAGCAACGTAAAGGGATTTCCTGTTGTTTTTTTACCTTTTTTAATCGGTAACGTTGTTATAATTGTTTCACACTTGGACACAAAGGTACTTCCAGACGTACACGGGTTGTTTTAACTTTCTTTTTAATCTGAATAACCCAGAAACACATTCATCAGCCGCACCGTCTATTTAATACAGGCGATCTGCTCGGATGCCCCTGTCTTCACCTGAGGACCCTGAGGACCACTGCAGCTGCCCCTGATGCTGCCTGTCTGCACTGTTTAATATTAACAGAGCTTCAACCAGACGTAGCGTGTAACGGCATGTGAAGTAGCTCATCAGAACTCACATCGGATTATTCTACGTGCGTACGCACAGATGTGAATACCGTCTGGTTGAAACCATAGACTGTAAAAAGAATAGACAGGACAATCTGCCCGAAGGAGTGAAGCTTTTATTTTTAGAGCTCCCCCTGCTGACTGGCTGCAGTATAGAAACCCCGCCTCCTCCTGCTGTGATCATTAGTTATTATCACCTACATTGTGTTCAAGTGCTCATTTTTCTGTGAACTTTGTTATTTGAAGTTGAAAAATGGGATTTTACGTCATGACGATGATTGACAGCTGTAGGTCTTACGTAACTCTTTGTGAATATCAGTTACGTCGTGAAGGAAACCCGTGACACCATTTAACTTTTCTGTTCAGTTTTTTCTCTTATTTCAGCTGTTAAAATGAGTTGTTCTGCAGTAAACTGTTCTAAGACGTTGATAGAATTTCCAGCGGGAAAGATACTTAAGTTATCGTAAGTCATCAGGGCAGTACGCTAAATGGGCAGGGCGTGTTATCAGGGCTCCTCCCACCGGACCCTACTGCGCAGACTCTGGCTCCAAATTACGTCAAATTTGCAAGATGGAAGCGCCCTTTAGCGGCGTATCTTGGCTTTAAGAACATTGAGTGGGAGGAGCTACAGTGCACGCCCACTGGTTGAAATGTTTTCAGACTTAAAGTGAAGTTGGCTTCATTCTGTTTGGACAGGTTCAGGTCATGTTCTCTCAGGCTGGGCCGATTAAAGGTCTACTACGCGCCATAGTCAATGTGTCTTCCTCGGCGCGTGTGCGGACGCTCGCGCTCCACGTGATCCCCCTACGCTTTGAAAAATTCCTGGTGAGAAACTATTGATGATCGTCAAACACATCGTCAAAACTAATTCTAAGTTTTCTCTGTGGAACGCATAACAAACCCAAAAAACAGAGTCAGAAATGATCATTTCTAAATTTACACACACACACATGATATGTTAATATTTTACAATTCATTTGTTTGAAAATTAAAACACCTAATTACAGAGATCATTATTATAGCTCAGGGCTGCCAAACTCATTTTAGTTCAGGGGCCAATATACGGACCAGTTATATACAACAGATTATAGGTGGTAAAACAAGCAGTTATATCATTATTCAGCCTTAGTTTGCACTTCCATGTATTTAAAGTATGTAAGACACTGATAATATCCAATCAATAAGTGACAGATATCAGTCTCTGCAGGAGCTTCAATTTCATTGATTTTGACCAAATGTATTTCATTTGGGGAAATTCGGGGGAATAATTTGAAATAAGTTGTAGGACTTTGGAAGAGTTCTTTTGAGATTAAAAATGGCTGACGTCATGTGTTATCGGCGTGGGTAAAAATGTGTGTATTTGGATGGAGTGACTTATCTACAACTAGTGAATCAGGTGATTTACACCATGAGTCTTGTTTTTGCTGTCATTCTCCTGCGGGCCTAATTGGATGCGCCAAAGGGCCGGATTTGGCCCCTGGGCCATGAGTTTGACACGTGACGTATATGATGTGTATTCATTGATCATGGAAGCAAAGCCAGTTATATTTATTTATTTTTATTTATATCAGTGGAATGGATGATGTCAATCGTTCATTTTAAAGCCGATGCAGATAACTTGCTGATAACACACACACACACACACACACACACACACACACACACACACACGGTAAAAGTATGTTGTCGCTCTGGTTTACTAACCTCTAGCAGCTCCCTATCTACATAGCTATAACTCTATAACTCCAGCTCTTCTATAATCTATTATTCATCAGCAACGAGCAGCAGAGACGGAGAGTGAAAAAGACAAATAACTTAGTCTCTTCTTCTTTTTCTCTTCCATGTCCATCTTTTCCTCTTCTACTACTATTATTACATCCACTGTGATGGAAAACAAATGGAAAGACGGTCTTTTGTTGAAACATTCTTCCCATTCAGAGCGCTATGCTATGCTATGCTATGCTATGCTATGCTATGCTATGCTATGCTATGCTATGCTATGCTATGCTATGCTATGCTATGCTATGCTATGCTATGCTATCATGTAATTAAAATGTATCAGCTCTGGGTTAGTGTCCATTTCTCTAAATCTATGTCCAGATCATAAGAAATTGAAAAATGCAGATGAGAACACATGCTACGAGTTTGGTAATATTTTTTGCTTCGTCATTCCCTTTTGTTTTGAATTCCTAATCTTTTTTCACCAGCGTTCAGTGCTGTTTAATAAATGCACATTTATGTATTCATGATAAATGTTAAAAATATACATTACATATTACCTTAGAATTAACTACAATTATGACATAAACTTTCATTTACAATTTAATTAAACACAAACATAGTGAAACACGCTACAGTTCTGTCTTATCCATATGTAGTTAATAATTATATTAATATATGTCCCTTTTCTTCAGGAGCATTTTACCATTTGTTAAATAAATGTAAATGTAGTGTTATAGTGACATCCACAGCAATAATATAAATATACCAATACAGTCATTGATTAGGAAGCCTAACATGGTAACCAATAGATGAGAAACATAGATCATTTATTAGTGTGTTTTACAGCTGATTATAGACATGAGTCAAACTGAGCCGTTAGCATTAGAGATGCTAACACATGCTAACACAAGGAGAAGGTTACATTATTTATTAAAGGCTCAGTTATTGTGTTTAAAAGTCACGTGCAGAACTGGTGCAGACCGCCCCATTTAAATGAGCGTTTTAGGTTGGATGGGGAGCACCACTATGCCATAGGGGGCAGGATGCTGGCGAGGGGGGTGGGGGTTGGGGGTTGGGGGTTGGGGTTGGTGGGGGGATGCGCTGGGTGCTCGGTTCCTTGGGGCTTTCTCGGATGTGTGTGTTGGGGGCGGTGGCTGCTTCTTGGCCTGGGATCTCTGGGACATCAGGGACATCTGGGGGGCTGCTTGGCCGTGGGGGAGTGGCCTGGAGCTCCTTGGCCCCCACTCTTTCTGATGGCCTGGCTGCATCTGCGGGCCTGGGTTGGCTCCTGGGTTTACAGTAGCGGTTCTTACACATACACTGGTCTATGATGCACTGACATGTTTTAGACTGTGGGATAAAACTAGTACTGGGCTTAACTTTAGACACGTTAATCCTAAATACCTGCATTAGGTATTACCACTCACTCCTTCCTTCTGTCCACAGACACCACTATTATATCTAAGCCTCACACTGGTCACCAGACTGGATTGATTACACAACATAATAAGCACAATGTTCTACTTCACATCTCACTTTCACTGTAAAATAATCTATTCTTCCACCATTTCTGTTTCCTGCCTTGAGTCTCTCCTCCTTGTCCCCCCCCCACACCCCCACCAATGTGTAACACTGCTCTCCCTTTTTATATCCTCCCTATAACAAAGTGTTTCTTACCCTTCTTTAGGGAGGGCTGGTGATGGTCACAATTAAGCAATAAAATAAATTCATGTATTTCATTGCAATAACAAACATTCATTACTGTCTCAAAATGATGGCATTTCTTGTAATGTTGACCTTTGACATCATGTGCAGATGAGATTAAAAAAAAAATGAGCGTTTTGTTAGTTTAATGTGGAGACGTCAGTGCACAGTGTGTGTGTGTGTGTGTGTGTGTGTGTGTGTGTGTGTGTGTGTGTGTGTGTGCGTGTGTGTGTGTGTGTGTGTGTGTGTGTGCTCTCTCACATGTATCATCGTGTTAACCCCCCATGGAGGGAGGCATTGAGGGGCATTGTGTTTATATCCACCCTGAGCAGGTGTGTGTGTGTGTGTGTGTGTGTGTGTGTGTGTGTGTGTGTGTGTGTGTGTGTGTGTGTGTGTGTGTGTGTGTGTGTGTGTGTGTGATTCTATCACAGCTGCTGAGATATTAACTCGTTTAAACATTTTCTCATTAGAATCCTCTTCCACACACTAAAGCAGCGTTTTTTGAAAGTTGGGGTCACTTGAATTGTCTAGTGCTAATGATAAAATAAAATTAAAAACATATTGAAATTATAGTTTTACATTTTAAATTGTTTTTTTAAAAAATAACAATAAAAAGTTTAAATAAAAAACAGTACTACATACGTACATACATATATCAATATATATATATAGATTTTTTTTATTTATTTCAAAAAATGTTTTATTGCAGGAAGAGACAGAAAGATTAAAGCTTAAATAATTATATATATTTTTTCAAATAAAACACCACACATACAATCTCAAACAACTGTATTCCATGTTTTCATGTTGTCAAATATAAATATAGTTCAAATAAAATGCAGTATAAAACTATGTGATCTGGTGTATATTGTTGCACTGACACTGGTTCGACTGTATTTGTAAAATAAACATGATCAAAAAACTCATTTTTCCGACGTGACCAGAATTTTGTGATATAAAAATGGGGTCACGGCAAGAGTGAAGTTGGGAACCACTGCACTGAAGTGTACACGTTAGGTCAGGTCTCAGAATGAGATATCATGACTCAGCAAAACCTATGTCACTAGTCAGACCAACCAGACTCATGACTCAGCAAAACCTCAGGCTTCAAAATAAGACATCAGACTCAATGGCTTCAGGGCATAAAACGCCACATGGCATTTTATTTTGAAGGAACCGGAAGTACACATGCCATTCTTTCCTTTTATTTTTTAAAAGTTAAGATGCATCGCTGTATTGTTTGATTAATAAATAAACGTTTATCTATCTTAACTTTTAAAAATAAATATGAAATTACAGCTTTCAACTTTACTCTCGTATCAGATGCAGCACATATTGATGATGTCATGTTTATTTCTGGTATCTTCAAATGTCATGTTTTGCAGCCTGAGGCAGTTTTATTTCAGGCAGTTTGTGTGTAATGTAATAAATCCAACTAAATTACTCTAATGAAAACATTAAGATCTTAAACAGAAAATCTCTCATTTCCATATGTGTTCCCCTCTACCATCAGAGAGACCCTCGTATTAAGAGGTTAATATAAACATAGTTCTAAGACCTGTACGCACTAATACTAATTTACTCGTCTGAAGCCACTCGTTTATGAATATTAAAGGTCACATCTTCATTTTTTCTAAGAACACCAAAAACACAGTATTTGAGGTTTATTTTCACAAACTCGCCTGTTTTCCAGAGTTTTAGCCTCTGAAAAGTCACTTTATGACCAACTCTACACAAAATTCATGAGTGGGCGTGTCTATAGACAGGACACTGACTTCCTCCTCCCCACACGGTGACGTAGGGTCAGAGGACGGCCCACCCTCCTCCCCCCCCACTCTGTAGCTGAGCTCATGCTGCTTTATAAACACAGACAGAGCGTGGGGGCGGGGCTTTCACAGGTACATACATAGACTGTAGTAAATACATACATAGCACTGTGTGAAGGACGCTGAAATGCTCACCTTTGTGGGCGTGTCTGTTTACATGTCAATCATAGCAGAGAACTTCCTGGAGGCGTGGCTTCTCCAGCTCAGTGCTGCGTCAAATTAGTCATTAAAGTGAAAACGCGTCATGAAATTATAGCGAGGTGTTTGTGTTCACCCTGTAGTAAGAAAGGAGTAAATCACCCTCTAACTATTGATGGAATCAATAAAAAACACTTTGATCATGTTTATGACGTCATAATAAGACTTTATCATGTTTAAAGTACAGAAAAGTTCATTTAGCTTAACATGAGCCTTTAAAGGTCCTTTATAATGCAATTTTTCACCTTTGTTCTAAGAACCTCAAAAACATTCTGGAGATTTAGCCTCTGAAAAGTCACTTTCTGTTTTTGGGCCTTTGTGCATATGGATGAGTGTGCGTAAACACACATGCTACTGTATTTATCACAGCAGCAGTAAATCTACTGACCACAGGAACATTCCATCTGAGATGATATACCACTGTTTTGTCCTCGCGCTGCGTCGCATTGGGTCACAAACACGTCACATCATCTCATAAAGGAGATACGAGGCGTATACGGCTGATAAAAGTGAAACCGATTGTGAGCGTTCATTGGATTATCTTTGAATGTAAAGATATTAACTGTAATATCAACCTGCCTTCGCTTTGTTTGTTTTAGCTGTGAGGTAGTTTGAGAGGGAGGAGCTCACATTCTTATAGGGTAGGAGGAGTTTCCAGCTCATGTAAGGGGTGAAAAATCCCGTTTGGAGCTGACTTTTTATAAAAATGTGGAATAACAAGGGAGGGAGGAAGCAGAACATTTTCATATTTGTGTGAATGAGGCTAAATCTATATGTGTATCACTGTAGCTAAACCATTATAAAGTCATTTTTCCTTAATACTGCCCTTTAGACTGTATGTGTGACATTGTTGGATGTATTTGTTTGATATTGAAGCTGCTTACGTCTTACTAATTTATAAAAATTGTATATGTTATGTAATGTAGTTTGATATTCTATGTGCGTTTGACTTCTAACCAGAAAGAGCTGCTTTCATCCATCCAGAGGTGCTCGGTACGGTACATGGTGTCTGATGTAATGTGTCACCTTTGTGATAACATGGTATATACTGGGTAGGCTATGTAGTGTGTGTGTTATCCTGTTTCATTCACCGCTAGCATATTAAACTCACTCTTTCTATGTCACTCACATGTTCGCCATGGAGATAATGCACAAACTAATTGGCACACCCTTGCATTCTCAAACCAGACTAAATTAGCTGTCACCTCTGACGGATACGACTCTTCAGTCCTTTTTCCAACGTTTCTGTGTCTTAATTACTTCACATTCTGCACAGAGCTCTGAAGAAGCAGCTAGCGGGGGCCGCGGGGAGATAAAGACTCAGCAGAGACTCCCAGACAGCGGTTGGTGACAGAAGCGAGGGTAGAAACGGCTCCTAGCTTAGCATGCCTGGGACGTGGTGGTGGTGGTGGGGGGGGCACAGACCCCATGGGACAGGCAGAAGAAAGAGGAAGAGCTAACTCACAGACCCAGAGCCCCCCAGGCAAAGCAAAGATCCTCTGTGATGATCTGTTTTTATTACACAATACAACTCTGTCAGGTATAGAATGAAGAACCTATGGAATGTGTACAAGGTTTCTCAAATGGGGGTACGTGTACCACTAACAGTACACAATGGCATTACAGGGGGTACTTGAGAAAAAGAGAAAATATTCTTTTAGTTAACAATTCTGATTATATCAAATATTAACAGCAACTTACAAGACAACCAAAAAAATATACTGAATAATAAAAAGAACAAACAACAAAATACACAAAATGACACCAAAAACACACACACACTAATAGAGAAAAATACTATTAGCAGAAACAAACAAAACAACAACAAAGACAAACTAAATGAGAGAAAAATACACAAAAATAACAGAGAAACAAACAAAACAACAAAAGAAACAAACACACACACACACACACACACACACACACACACACACAGAGAGAGAATCATTTCAATAATACCAACAACACAAAAACACACAAAATGAGATAAAAAAAAAACACTGAATATACGAACAAAATGACACATAGAAATGATTTTGATTAGAACATGAACTGTAAATACAAAGGTTACATTAGACGACCATAAATGATAAAAAACTATAGAAATAAATCTATTCAGGAGGAATTAAATATTTTCTAAATTAATAATTTAAGTGGACTACACATAGACGACACGTGGACTACACATAGACGACACGTGGACTACACATAGACGACACGTGGACTATACATAGACGACACGTGGACTACACATAGACGACACGTGGACTATACATAGATGACACGTGGACTATACATAGACGACACGTGGACTATACATAGACGACACGTGGACTATACATAGACGACACGTGGACTATACATAGACGACACGTGGACTACACATAGACGACACGTGGACTACACATAGACGACACGTGGACTACACATAGACGACACGTGGACTACACATAGACGACACGTGGACTATACATAGACGACACGTGGACTACACATAGACGACACGTGGACTACACATAGACGACACGTGGACTATACATAGACGACACGTGGACTACACATAGACGACACGTGGACTACACATAGACGACACGTGGACTACACATAGACGACACGTGGACTACACATAGACGACACGTGGACTACACATAGACGACACGTGGACTACACATAGACGACACGTGGACTACACATAGACGACACGTGGACTATACATAGACGACACGTGGACTACACATAGACGACACGTGGACTACACATAGACGACACGTGGACTATACATAGACGACACGTGGACTACACATAGACGACACGTGGACTACACATAGACGACACGTGGACTACACATAGACGACACGTGGACTATACATAGACGACACGTGGACTACACATAGACGACACGTGGACTATACATAGACGACACGTGGACTACACATAGACGACACGTGGTACCTGTAGGTGTCTGCGAGACTTTAACTCTGGTTCCGTGAGCAGCAGTTGCATTACTGTCATTTAGTTATCCAGGGTTCCCACGGTCACGATATTCCTGAAAAAGTTATGGAATTTGAAAAACTGATTTTCCAGTCTTAAAAAGTCATGGAATAATTTAACTTTTTTGGAAATCTAGCCTATTTTATTTTAATGTTTAAAATCCAACCTTTGTTATTATTATGGAACAGTAAACAAGTCCTTTAATTATAACACATAGTGTTGTACATCACTTTTAATAAATGTGTTTGCTAATTAAAAATGTAATTTTTTAATGTTATAATTAAACAGGGTAGCACTTAGTTATTAGTTAATGTTACATTCAATAGCTGATCATCAATATTTTAATAATAATTATATAATGGGTTCATAGGCTATTGCTCCATTGTACGATGCTATGATAGATAAGTTATGAACACAAGGTGTATTCACTGACAATGATTGTTTATACTAACTGTGGAACACTGCCACACCTCTGTTACACTAGTACACTGGAAAGACACGCCCATTGTTGGTAGAATACATCTTAGTGGTTCAGAACTAAGTTATGGAAATTTGGTAAAACATTTTGGAAAAGTTTTGAAAAATCATTGTGAAAAAAGTGTTTGAACCCATGGTTATGATGAAAAACTGGATTTTTAACATTTATGTATCACGTTTGTGGGGATTAACACACAATAGACCTTTTATTGTCATATCCAACATAGAAGCTCCAACATAGAAGATCCAACATAGAAGATCACCTGAGATCAGTTTTCACCTTTATTTTGATGGAAGTTTTGAAGTAGCAACTCAACAATAACACACGGTTTCACTTTCATCCACAGAGCAGGAGAGAGAGAGAGATAGGATAAAGATCTGTGCATCATTAGTGAAGCTCTGGTGCTTCATGTCCAGGTGAAGCTTGTTCTGTTTGAAGCCTGTGTGTAATAAGTCATGTGTTCATGTGAATGTCCTCATGTTGATGCCTTCATCATCCAATCTTTTTATTATATTCATGTCTTTTAAAGCTGTTGTTAAATTAATAGTCCTGGATCTAATCCGCTCGTTCTGTGCAGAATGACAGGAATTAAATTAAAGCGGAATTAAGTCTTTACAAGATTGAGGAATTATTTAATTCGGAATTAAAATCAGAATAAACCAGTCACATAATTCAGATTTAAGTTTAATTCAGAATTAAATTTGCATTCGGAATGAAGTGTTTACAAGGTCAGTTTAAAGAGGATTTAACTTTTATTCTGAATTAAAGAGGAATTAAAGCTGTCGTGTAAACGTGGATAATCAGGTCGACTTATTATGGTCTTGGTTTCAGTGTGTGTGTGTGTGTGTGTGTGTGTGTGTGTGTGTGTGTGTGTGTGTGTGTGTGTGTGTGTGTGTGTGTGTGTGTGTGTGTGTGTGTGTGTGTGTGTGTGTGTGTGTGTGTGTGTGTGTGTGTGTGTGTGTGTGTGTGTGTGCGTGCGTGCGTGCGTGCGTGCGTGCGTGCGTGTGTGTGTGTGTGTGTGTGTGTTTCAGGACCATGTGGCTTTATCTAATTCTTTTATCTCAGCCTCGTTGCGTTTGTGCTGAGGTGAGATTTTCATTATTAATCATCAGGATTTTCAATTAGTCATGTCTGGTAATTAGTATTTAGTTCTTCATCGCTCAGAGTCGTTTGCTGTGTGAAGAATAAACATTTATAAGAGACTCAGTCAATATTTGCTCAGTGGAAGTTAAAGTGACTCTTGTCCAGTATTAGTTTAGATCACACACACATCAGTAGCTAATAACGCTACATCCTCAGGAACACGCCTAAACACCGTTACATGTCACACATGTGACCTCGTGCCGTGTTCCACCTCGTTCGCTCTATGTCCTGACCTCACAAATCAATCCTCCAATGGTCACGGAGCTTTGAGGACGTGTGAGGATATTAATTTAACTGCAGGAATCGAGCGCGCAGTCACAAAGGCCAGAGGAAATATAGTCTAAACTATTCATGGAAACACAACATGGAGGCTCATTGGTTTCAAAGATTTATTTTCCCAATTAGCAGTTTATCAACTGTTTAAAACAGATCAGGTGATATAATAACACCTACTGATCTGATTGTGACCCTCAGAAGTCGTCACATTATAGGCTCTTTGTCTGCGTTGGTCATTTTCTCCATGACTCATCGGTCTGTGGTCAGAACCAGGAAGAAAGGGAAGCCCCTCCCTCCTCATGGTAGAACCAAACACAACTGTATGAAATAGAATAAGTGAGAACATGGTTTCTGTGGTGTCAGGGGTGTTTTTGAGCACATTTTTGCGATATACCCTGGTGACATTTTACGTGATTTATCAAATAGTATATTTCAAAAATATGTTATATTTGGTATCAAAATGTTGACAATTATGAGACACATCTTCAACAAAACAATTTGAGTCGCTTCAAAATCTATTTTGGCTGTCGAATGACAAAAAGTGACAAAGTGACCATACCAGCCTGTGATTGGCTGATCCCGTTAGATCTGTGAAGATAAGCAGGTCTGGTCCTGGTCAGTAGATGATGGAGACCACTGAGTGTCACAGTGGGGGACAGTCAGTGCAGTGGTATCTGTCATTGTGTCCTTGGGCAAGGCACTTCACCCACATTGTCTAGTATGAATGTAGTGTGTGAGTGAGTGATGGTGGTGGTGGGAGGGGCCTATGGTTCACTATGGCAGCCTCGCCTCTGTCAGTCTGCCCCAGGGCAGCTGTGGCTACAATAGTAGCTTACCACCACTGTGTGTGGAGTGAAAGAATAATGCCTTAATTCTGTAAAGTGACTTTGAGTGTCTATGATATTATTATTAAATTAACAGTCTTAATATTGTACATTATTGTCAATAATATAATATCATCCCCAGATGTTAGTTAGGGGACTATATTCATGCATTCATAGTTTCTTTTGGCCATAAGTATTATTTTATGATCTTAGGGAATGGATTGGGATGATTTTAAGACCTTAAATAATAATCTACCATGTTTATTAACTGGGACAAATTTTGCACAAGATTGTCGATAACAAAGTTGAACTATTTTTGTCTGACGTCAAATAGATTTAGTAGTGACTCAAATTGTTTTGTTGAAAATGTCTCATCATTGTCGACATTTTGATAACAAACATGACAAATAAAAATGTTTTGAAGTAAATTATTTGACTGTGTTTTCGATAAATCGCTAAAATATGCTCAAAAACATGGAACCATTTTCTTCTTATATATCATGCTTTTAAAAAAATACAGTTGTGTTTTGTTCTACCATGGGAAAGGGGGGCGGGGGGTCTCCGCATATAAGATATGGCCAATTACTAATGAGGAGGTTGGGTCGAGCAAAGCTGATGTTCTAACAACCAAAAACCCCCATTAAAGCTCCAGTATGATGCTGTTTTCCACACATCTCCATTTGTTCTAACAACATACTGTAGTATTAGAGGTTTATTTTCCTAAACTCACTGTTTTCTGGAGTTTTATCCTCTGAGAAGTCATTTTAATGTCACTCCTAAAAACAGGCTGTGAGTGGGCGTGTCTGTAGACGCGCTTGGAGAGGGTGTGGCTTGCACCTATACAATACTGCGTCTGTGTTTGGTGTGTGGGATTCCAACGTCTGGTTACCATAGCGATTGTCTTTGTCTATCCACACACTCTTACAAGGCAACATACGACTGCTTCAGATGATCAGTCAGTAGAACTTAGCAGTAGCAGTCAGGGTTGGCCTCATTTATTATTGGAATTGCATAATTGATAATTAATTACAAACATGGCATATCTAGGGCCTGAGCACAACGGTGCATAGGACCTATTGTAATGTTTTTATTATTATCATTATTATTATTACATAAAAGGATCACATTTCTGAGGGCCGTTCAAAAACTCAAGAAAATTTGAACACATATTAGGACTGTCGAAAAATTGGATATTTTGGGGGAATTGGACGTGTGAATGGAAAAATGACTCAATAGCGCCCCCTTGAAAATTGCATTTGCTCCCAGCTCGCACTGATGACATACAGTAATCACTGTGTAACTTCTGCAAAATTCTGACATCATCACTCTCTACAGTGATGACATCATCATCACAGACAGACGCATTCCGTGCTTTTATAGAAATATGTCTTGCATCCAACACTGCACTGTTAAAGTACTTCACACATTTATATTTTTATTTTAAACATACATGTTTATATGGTTGTGTTATAAAACAATCTTGATAATAAATTTAAATGTTTATAGATGTAAATATTAGTCTTAGCGGCTTGTTGGATGATGTGCTACGCTTATGGAAGTTATTAAGAGTTTGTAGAGCTAATAAATGCTAATTAATTATAGCAGCTTCCATATGTTTGCCAAAAAAATTAGTTATGGTTTAACCAAACTGTCATTCATAGTCATAGCGCCACCTATTGGTAAAAGGGAATCATAGACATTATTTTTGCACAGAACATTGCAGGAAAGTTTGTGACACACCCCCGACATACAACACACCTCAAAGTCCCGACGTGTGTGGTTCATTACTGCTTTGTAGCAGTTAACGGGTTAACCTGTCTGTTTGTTACAGTCGGGTACGGGGAAGCTAGCCACGGTTAGCTTCGATATATTCTATCTAAAAAACACCTCTGACAGGTAACGCATCATCACATCCAGCCACTTACATTAATAGCCTGGTTGCATCATGTCCTTAGTGACTTCCCCTCCCACATCAGGCCTGATTGATAGAAAAGCTCCTGCTCCATTATTTTGAATCATTGATTGATCTGTGCATTGTGAAAGCATTGGCTGAGAGGGCTCCATCACACAGGCCTGAGGTGTCAGCCATGGCCTCTAATCACCAGCTGCTGTGAGTAATGACTATGAAAGCAATCACAGTAGAAATGCATCATCTCCCTCAACCTGACTCACTCTCATTTGACTGAAACGCATGTCGACGTGAAATATGAGTGTTTGTCAGAGCCCAGTGAGCAGCAGTGGAAGAATTAAAAACACCCGTAAACACTCGACATGTACTGTATGTGTCACATGCTCAGCATTTCATGCATAATTACAACGCTTCACCAGTTTACTGAGGTACAATACACTAACAGTCATTTTCCACTTCACTCATCTTTCACTTTGGTTCCCTACATGATATCAGCAGGAGGAGAACGCAGTGCCGTCCACTAACTACCACTAACTACCACTAACTACCACTAACTACCGCTCACTGACGATCCACTGCTTTTCTTTACATTTCTGTTTAAATCTGTTTAGGTTTTTAATGTTGTGAGGAACTCATGAAACAAATGTGTTCTTAGATATTCTGATATTTATTCTGGCAGCTTCTTATTGTTCTATTCTTACCTTTGACAGTAGATGTAGACATATAGACATATTTTAACCTATTTTCATCACTTTTTCTTGCCATATTTTTGCTCCTTTTAATGTATTTTTACGACATTTCTCCCATTTCTGACACTTCTACATCACATTTCAATGTCTTTTCTGCACATTTTTTCTACTTTCCAGACACGTTCAACACTTATAAACCCTTTTCACCACTTTTACACCTAATGTTACATATGTTGACCCATTATTGTCACTTTTAACCTCTTTTCACCAGGTTTTATGAGTATTTTTTTTTTTTACTAATTTAACCACATTCACCATTTGTCATGTCCATTATTTACCAGTTTAAAGTAATTATTCCAATATTGACAATTTGAACCATTTTTACCACTTTTTTCTGTCTGTTTTTATCCACTCTAATTTTAAAATTTTAACCAATTTCTGTAGTTTTTAAAATCCCATTTCACCTCCTTTTCCACCATTTTTGGTCACTTTGAACCATTTTATTAGTGATTAAAACCAGGATTTCCATCTTTAAGATGACTATAATAATAATAATAATAAACGTTCCTGGATAACAGTGGATATTATTCAGATGAATAAATAAATGTGGTTATCACAGATTCATAGAACAATAGACCATCATTTTACTGACTTTATGGATGGACCCCAAAAATCTCTCCCCTTTATTCCCCCTTATAGATGGTCCTGTCTCCACATGACTGTTCTTCAATGTTCATGTCTGTGTTCAACCACCTTCAGATACAGTGGGGGTCCCTGCTCTGAGAACCACTGTTGTAGAGAACAAACAAACCATGTGGTTGTCTTTAGTTTGACTCTGTGTGATGTGGAGGTGATGTCATCCATCCAATAACCGTGGACGGTACATTTATCTACTCTAGGTTTAATCCACAAATGAACTAACCTGTACGTAGATCGTATTATTCATGATCCACCATCCAAACAAATGAAGAGTCATTTTTCCTCTTCAGACGTCCTCAGGACCTCATACAACACTTCATTAGCTTCACTAAACTATTGATTTCATCAACAGACTCTCTATTAGCAAGCGTTTGAATAGCAATTTAACAAAATAAAATGTCCCACCATTTCAAATTAGGTCTTTATCCTGTTACAAACTTCAAAGATGATTTATGTTTGGAACACGCAAAAAATGCATTATTTACTATTTTGTGAACAAAGACGTTTTTCACCTGTGAAAAGGAATGGTATAAATTTTCCCCTGAATGGACTCTGGGTGGCTCTCAGGTTATGACTGCATTAGATCAGTCGCTCATGTTCATGTTCTGAAAACTGACGAACATGAAATAGATCCTCCACTGTTTATACAAATGTGTCCTAAAACCTTCTAAATGTCCTTTTTAGTAGATTTATGTCAATAAAACACATTATTATGAACCATATTCATTTATTTACTTCATTTACTTATTTACTAAAATCTGTGACCGCAGTTCCAAGTCTTTGGTTTGGTAACAGACGACGAAGCAGAGAAGAAGAGCTCTCCTGAGGGACCTTTACTCTCCCTTAAACAGTGTGATGACATGCTCTGGTGGCTGAAGTTAGAGAGTAAATCACAGACTGTTGAAGACACAAACTCTGAGAATAGAAGGACTTCAGGGTGGAAGTCCTTCAACAGTCTGACTTTTTCTTTTTTTTTAGAGCAATTAAAAGCAGCACAAGTTGTCATTTTCATCTAAAAATCTACTAAAGGATCTAAAAACCAGGCTGAATATGGTGCATCGTAATGTTTTGTTACACATTTATCTTATCGCACAAGAAGTTTAAACCTTCTTATTTTTATTGAAAATAAGTCATTTAAGTTGATAAAAAAGACAAAGTGGGATTCAAACTCACTGTAACGTACAGTAATCCTAATTGAGTTGTAATGAACATGGGTAATTGAAGATGTAATTGTAATTGAAAAATGTAATTCAGCCTATCCCTGTTTAATAAGGTTTAATTCCTCTGCATATTTTTCTTTCTCACTCCATTTTAAAACATGAACGTTGAGCTGCTGAATGGAGACTTATTCATAAATAATACGCAACATGTGAAAGGGATGCATGGTTGCTATGGTTACCAGGTGAACTGGTAGGATTAGCCTGAAGCTACCACTTCCATTCAGTTCACTTTTTACTACACACACAGTTTTGTGCAACGAGCACATTTAATTAGAAGAGCCATTAAGTGTAACTATAACATCCATATAACAAACATTTTACATTTTACATTGTTGAGTCATTATAACGTACAGCAGCTCAGTGGGAGGCTGGGCTATGGTTCTATGTGTGTGTGTGTGTGTGTGTGCGTGTGTGTGTGTGTGTGTGTTCTGTTGTTTTTGTTTGGTTCTGTGTGTGTTCTGTTGTGTTTGACTGATTTGACGAGTGTTACACAATAATTAGATTGTGTTAGACTTGTGTCTAAATCTTTAGTTGTCATGACTACATAAATAAAACATCACACCTGTCACTCAAAGAGAAAGTGGTTGGATGTCTTAGAGTCAGTTGCTGTATTTTACAATAAATTCTAGAGAATCTGATTTTTGAGCTTTTTGTGGTAACGTTCACGTCCTCAGATTTTCTGATAATTCAGGTTCTGAAAAAGAAGAAATTCTATTATTTTATCTTTTTATCTCTTCATTTAAAATCACATGAATGTTTTATATCACACTTTTACATGCTATTTTTCACCACAAAACACTTGATTAAATGTCTAACAAGTTTGACAAATGGATGAATGTTTCCAATTCCAAATCTATGTTATAGTTAATCTAGTGATCATGTTATCATGTGACTGTAAATGAATGCAGAGCTTCATCTAAAGTGTGTAAAAAACACAGAAAATAACACAAAACTACTACCAAAATGTACAAAATGCACAAAGTTACTCAGATAATTATACAAAATTACAGAAATGACAACAAAAGTACATTAAAAGACAAGAAAAACACAAATTACCCACAGTATTAACAAACAAGCAAAACAACAACAGAAATACACAAAAAATACTACAAAAAATGCAAAATGGCAACACAATTACACAATATGACTCCAAAAAAACATATATTTTACCAGGAAAATACACAGCAGGACTATAGAAATGTAGAAAATG
The DNA here is from genome assembly GCF_900634775.1 of Gouania willdenowi. Taxonomy (NCBI): domain Eukaryota; kingdom Metazoa; phylum Chordata; class Actinopteri; order Blenniiformes; family Gobiesocidae; genus Gouania; species Gouania willdenowi. Next base: position 26,210,348 of record NC_041062.1, read on the forward strand.
CCTCACAACGAGCAAGACAACAATAAATATACATAGAATTAAAGAAATACACACAAAAATACTAATAAAAACTCTTTGTTGTATTAATGCACAGATTGCTCTTTATTCTAAATGCTAACATTAATGTTGATCATGTGGCCCTTCGATCAAACACACGTTTGTGGCCCCGCTGCCATAAAAGTTTGTTTCATTTGGGGAATAATTTGAGGAAAATTGTAGGATTTTGCAAGAAATGAGATTAAAAATGACTTCCATCATGTGATATGGGCGTGATTAAAACTGTGACACCTGGTAAAAAAAAATGTGCATTTTTACTGAGATATCTAGTGAATTAGTTGGTGATTTACACAATGACTCATGTTTTTCTGTCATTTTTACGTTCTCCTGAGGGCCGAATTGACACATGTGATGTATATGTTTTGTTTTTTACTCATTGAGGTGTTTTTTAATCATATTTTTTATATCTGGTCATAATCAAAATGGTGAGCTGTCTTCCCTGTCACTGGTAGAACGCTCCATGAATCTTTCTTTATTAAATATAAATGTGGGAGTCATTTTACAGGTAATATATGGTGGTTTGTGTGACCTGAATAGAAAAAAGGTTGCAAAGAGAATTGGATTAGCTTCCCTGTGAGACTAATCATGATGAAACATTAGAATCTCTTTAAACTGAGTAGTAAAACACAGTAAAGCTGATGGAATTAATCAGGATCACTGTGATCAGTGCCGTTGATGCTAGCGCTAGCGCTGACATGCTAATAAAGCCATATTGAAAGGGTGCTCTGTTCACAGCAGGGGTTCTGTCGCCCGTGGCTGATGCTCGCTACATCTCAACCACTACATTAACTCATTAAAATGAGTTACGAGCACACGCTGCCAGCAGCATTAAAGAGTGTGTCCTTGGGTCCTCGTTGGGCTTCAGGATGATTGACGTATCAAAGGTGGATGAAATGAAGTCGGTCCATATGCAGATGTGTCTCACTTACAGCGAGACGTCGGCTCCTGTGCTCAGAGGATGGAACTGTAACTGTACCTCCGACTAGACTAAGGCCCTCCTCACACACTAAGAATGTGTGATATGTAACCGTTTATGATTTATCGTCAAAAACATTCACACCAGTAAGAAATGATAAATTCTCATGTCGGAAAGTAGCGAGGGCCATTTGTCCCACAATTTAGCTAATAACGCCCCTAAAAACCTTGTTCTATAGGACAAAATATCCCCCAAGTTTTATGTCAACAACTCTTTATTCTCTGGAGCGCAGCAATATTTATGGGAGCTCCATGTGCGCCATCGCCCCTCACACACACACACACACACACACACACACACACACGTGGCGGTGCACGTCATGGCTTTTAGCTGAAGCTAACGAACAGCGGTACATCATGGACCGTTACTTGGTTCAGACCAGACAACCATCCAACAAAGTCAACCAGTCAAAGTTCCACAAACACATTGACGGATGAACCTGCAGCAACAATTATGAACTGGAAACTCAACTAAAGCTAACTAAGCTAAGCTAACGCTAACGACTTCATAACAGAAATAAACCAAATAAAAAGAACGTCTTACTGTCATCAAACCACATAGAGCCACTGGTTTACATATGGTCACATTTAACACTATGGAAGGATAAAAACTAAACATGTCATGTGAAATAAATGTTAGCATAAATACTAACGTCACTATTCATTCGTCTCAATTTGTGAAACAATATTTTTTATATATATTTCACATGTTCACAGACAAAGCTGGTCCTATTAGACTAATGTAACTATTGAGATTATTACACATGAATATACTGAATAATTAAATCATCAGCTTGATCTGGTTTAATTATAGGAAATCAGAGTTATTTATTAACCTTTATGCAGTGGCGTGCCGTGCATTTCACACCTAGGCCTTCAGTGATGTCCTACACTGAATGAATCCACCTCTTAATGCCATCATTATGACGTCATGTCTCTCTAAACCATACATTTATACAGAAACAAACATAGTCGATGAAAATTGATCTCTTCCCGTCCACCTTGGTCCTTACCTTTCTGGAGTTGTCCCACTCAGCTGTGGTGTGCTGCAGGGCTCCATTTTGTTATTGTTTTCAATGTATATGTTGCCCATTGGGTCAATTTTCAGAAAATATAAAATGGACTTTCATTGTTTTGCAGACGACCTGCAAATGTATCTGCCTTTGAAGCCAGACACAGACAATGTTCAAGTTTTGTTTGATTGTTTACAGGAAGTGAAGGACTGGATGGCCTAAAGCTTAATGACTCTAAATCTGAAATTGTTGTATTTGGTAACTCGTGTGATGTCACTGATCTGGGCCCTTTGAGTATCTATTTCCACGACTCTGCTAGGAATCTTGGGGTTGTTTTGGACAGTTCATTTAAGTTTGACAAACAAATAAGTTCAGTCGTCAAAAATAGTTTTTTTCAGCTGCGTTTGCTCAGCAAAATCAAATCCTATTTGCCTCACGCCGACCTGGAGCGTGTCATTCATACTTTTATTATGTGTCGCTTAGATTATTGTAACTCTCTGTACTGTGGGCTTGATCAAACTTCCATCCGGCGTCTGCAGTTGGTTCAAAACGCAGCTCACGGGAACGAACGTGAGCACATACAGTAACTCCTGTGTTGGCCTCTCTGCACTGGCTTCCAGTCAGTTTTAGGATTCAGTTCAAGATACTATTGATGGTTTTTAAATGTCTGAATGGTTGGCTCCATCCTACCTTTTAGAGCTTCTGTTGATCTGTGATCCAGGTCGAACACTGAGATCCTCCAATCAAATGACTCTGGTGGTGCCTATAGCTAAGCGTAAAACCAGAGGAGACCGGGCTTTTGCTGTAGCGGCTCCGAGTCTCTGGAACAGCCTTCAGCTGAACGTCATAATGACCCAGTCCATTCATGTTTTTAAGTCATTGTTGAAAACCCATCTTTTTGCTTTGGTTTTCAACACAAGTTGAGCAGATCCCATGTATTTTATTATTATTGTTTTATGCTGTATATCTTGGGACTGCTTTTACATTGTATTTTATAATGTTTGCTGTACAGCACTTTGGGCAGTTGTAGCTGTTTTGAAATGTGCTATATAAATAAAGTTGACATTGACATTTACATTGAGTACAACTACTTTATTTCCGGAGCATTTAAAATCATTACATTCGTATTAACAATTAAGAGTAGTAAAGTAAAAGTGATATGATTGCTTGGATACTGTCACAACTTAAAAATAAAAGGCAATTTGTCTACAAAAGTCCACTAAACAGCACATTGTCGCACCCGTAAAGCAGTTTCATTCATTCATTTCTGACAGTGGTGAAATGGTGTAGCTACTCCTTGAACGTTTGATATAGATTAAAGTGAAACAATTCAGTCCCTTCACTGAAGTCACAGGAGCGCCAGCTACCGGCACATTATGGGCTCTGTCTCGACGGTAAAGCGCAGGCTGCGCCTGGCGCGGCACAGTGCAGACCGCCCCACCAGACCGTCAAGACAGGGCTTACGTAATAAAATAACAAAAATATAGAAAAAAAAAAAGCTTTGTACTCACCAAAACGACTATCCTCGCTTATTTGAACACAAAATCATCCTCCTTTCTTTCCTCAAGAAGACTTCAATGAAAGCAGAGTCTCTGAACCTGTGAGCCAGGGATAGCGCTCGTAGCTGCTGCTATGAAAGTGGGGCACAAACCCTTTTCCTGGCTGGGACAGGTTAGCTAGCGCGGGGGTTGAACGACCTAGCGGGACACCAGCTTCCATTTGGTTAACGTCACTCTACTTTGCATAGCGCTGCCTCTCACTAGTGCGTATCCAATCAGAGGACGTGAACGTCAGAACGTGTCACGTTCAACGTGAGACATGCTAGCTGGCCCTGATGTCACCAACTCGAAATCTGATTGGTTATCACAATCTGTCTGTTTCAGTTCATTTAAGTGTACAGGCCCCACCCACTGTTAATTCTGGGAAGATTTTGTGGAGCCTGGCAACACGTGACAGCTCAAATATGATTGGATGAAAGCTAGAAGATAAATATACAATCCTGGAAGCAGCGCAACCAAGAGGAAAGCTATGAAATGAAGAGAAAAGACTATGAGGAATAATTTAACACATATTTATGAAAAAATATATTAAAATGAAATTTATTTTCTGATTATGTTTAGGCCAGCAGAGAAGGCCTTGCTGGCCCTGACGACCCACCACTGCCTTTATGTAACTCATTGTCAGATATAAAATAAACAAGATTCAGCAACAGTAAAAGCACTACTGGAGTTATTTTTGCTTTTAATGTGCTTTAAAAAAATAAAATAACACTAATAGAGTGATCTACACAAACAAATATATGCTATAAAATATCAGCCCATGAGCTCTTTGAGTCAGCAGTTATTGTAGCCTTTTTAATGTGTCTAGTGTTGATGAATTACATTTCATTTGTGTTTTTGTAAAGAACCTGTTTATTCTTTAAGATGGGAATTGTTTTATTTTTTTATTGTTTTTATTAATCATCATTTTTATCGTTGCCTCCAAAACTAATCCCAACAATTGTATTTCAAGAAGTTGGAAGGAAAATATTAGAGGTGTCCCAATCCGATATCGGTCAGACATCAGCCAGGAAATGAATATCTGATTTTATTGGACTGCATCTAAAATCTCCAATATATATTAAATTGTAGAATATTGTAGATATTGTGTTGAAAGTTAATGTTTTTGTAACCAATTAGTTAATATTGTTTTTCTCATCTCTACTGTTGCTGACTATTGTTGTCTGTTTGATCACATGATCAAACCTTTAATAACATTCCACACTACAAAATAAAAGTATGTATTATTGGTGCTGATATCGCATCGATATCGGTCAATACCCAAGGCGGCAATATCGGTATCGTATCAGAAGTGAAAAAGTTGTATTAAGACATCGCTAGAAAATACAGCCCAACATAAAACACATAATGACTCCAAAAACACACAAAACAACACCACATAACAGAATAACTGTAAACACACACACACACACACACCATCATCTACACAGACGTCAGTCGTCAAAATGAAACCGACCATAAAAGTATTAGTTATTATAGTATAAAAACCAAACAAAGAGTATAAATAAACTGTGTAGAGCAGAAAGGGTGAAAGTAGTTAGTATTCATCTGAACCTTTAGTGGTTTATTCAGTTGGAGGCAGAAGAAGAAAAGCCATAAATCTCAATAAATATAAATATGTCAAGGTTTTAATTCAACATGGCCCTCTGTCTGTGGTAGAAAACACACATTTCTATTCATGAAGCCAAACACACTCCATACTTATGGTTGCTTCAGTGGAATGATAATTAAAATGCAACCCCCCCCCCTTTATTTTAACCAATGACTGACAGCTGATCCTCCATCCTGTTTTTCCTCTAATAAAACCATTGTTTCACCTCTATTGTTAATGAGTTTAATATTAATGGGTTGTAATAAAGGGGGGGGGGGGGGGGGGGCTAATGTATAGAACAAGGTACATGTGGTCCTTCACTCAATCCATACAGACAATAGCTGGGTTTCTATTACAGTTTTTCACTAAATCAAAGTGACATTTGTAGGGATGAGTGAGTACAGCATTATCTGTAACTGTATCTCAAAGTGGGCGGGGCCTAATCCGAAAGTGGGTGGAATTTAACCTGGAAGTGGGTTGGGTTGTCTTGAAATGGGCGGGGCTTTAATCGCTGTTATTTTAAGCTTGCAATTGATATGGGTTGATGAGTAATTGTTATATTAATTTCTGATTAGAAAACTATTTACAGGACGGCATCAGCATTGAGCTTCAGATAATACGATAATAAACAAACTATTTACAGAACACTGAATACAACACATGCAATCATGAAGTAAAATGTAATGAACAAGAGTTTTCGCACTCAACATAACTCGTTTCAGCTTTCAGAGTATCCAGCTCAAATCTAGATATTTGGAAAGTTTCCACAAAGTCTAATGTGCATTTGAAGGTGTTTCTATTGGAGGTTGTTTTGGGGGCGGAGCCTCGTAACTCTGGTGAAATCTCATCCCGTGAGAAGATGGACGCTCCAAACTTCCTTAGAACAATCTGCATTCAGAGGTTGTTTCACATCTAATGTGGCACTAATCATTAATAAGTCTAATAATCATTAATAAGTCTAATAATCACTAATCATTAATAAGTCTAATAATCATTAATAAGTCTAATAATCATTAATAAGTCTAATAATCACTAATAAATCTAATAATCAATAATAAGTCTAATAATCACTAATTATTATTAGTCTAATAATCACTAATCATTATTAATCACTAATAAGTCTAATAATCACTAATTATTATTAGTCTGATAATCAATAATCATGTTTACTCACAGAGATCATGTGACCAGGTATTATATAATTTAATTCACCTTTAACCACATATTTCAATATGGAAAGGTGTGAAAAACATGAAGTAAAATGATTTTTCTTCATAATGACAGTAAACACCATCATTGTTTCCCTCCTTTGTTTGATGCTTTTATTCCCAAACCTTTGAACCACTTCATCATTAATATTTAACATTGTTATTCTCATGATCCTGAGAATGTGTTAAACATAATGAAGCGTTTTGACTTATTTTCTGTCACCGAACCATTCCAGCAACATAATGATGTTTTTTATTATCAACAGTTAGTGGTCGTTCTCATGTTCTCATGTTCTCACGTTCTCATGTTCTCATGTTCTCACGTTCTCATGTTCTCATGTTCTCACATTCTCGTGTTCTCATGTTCCCGTGTTCTCATGTTGTCACATTCTCATGTTCTCATGTTCTCGTGTTCCCATGTTCTCATGTTCTCACGTTCTCATGTTCCCGTGTTCTCATGTTCTCATGTTCTCACGTTCTCATGTTCTCATGTTCTCACGTTCTCATGTTCTCACGTTCTCATGTTCTCATGTTCTCATGTTCTCATGTTCCCGTGTTCTCATGTTCCCGTGTTCTCATGTTCTCATGTTCTCATGTTCTCATCTTCATAAACAAAAGTGTGAGGCAACATTGTCAGAAACCCATTTAAATGAGATTTTATCATCTAATGGATAAGTTGACGTGGGCTGGTTTACGTTATGTAAGCAGTTTTTTCTCTGATCATAATCTAACACGCTAGGCAGGGGGTAGCTGTGTGTGTGTGCGTGTGTTTGTGCGTGTGCGTGCACGTGCGTGCGTGTGTGTGTGCGTGAGAGACAAATCAAACACGCACAACGCCTCATAATATTGCACCAATGTTTTTGCCACAGGTACAAAGCCAATGACTGTTTGGTGCGTTTGCTATGCTAATATGCTAATGTAGCCTGATTAGCACTCAGTCAGGTGTTGATTGAGAGGAGATGCACAATTTCACAGTTTGGAAATCAAAACTTTAACTCTGTGTTTTAATCACAGACGGATTGTTCATCTTTTCATCCTCTAAAGCTCCGCCCCTTGGTTAGTGGTGAGATAAAGTAGAAACTGCATGGAGACTGTTTTGTGTGAATTACATCTTGAACCTAGGTTCCCAAAGTGTGGTATGGGTACCCCGGCGGTACACCAAATGCATAGGGCACATGAGCCAAATCCAGCCGTAGAATTCCAAACCAGGACACTTTAATCCCTATTTGGCTCCTGAACTATAGTTCGACACCCCTGAGTCTGAAAGACGTTAAATAAAACACAAATAAAAAAGCCTTCCTTTAGATCAGTGATTCTCAACTGGTGAGTCGGGACCCAAAAGTGGGTCGTGGACCTGTACTGGGTGGGTCGCGGACGGCTGGTCAATAATAAATAAATACTTAATGTCTCTCATGTTGGACTTGTCTTGCACAGGATAATATATAGATTCGTTTTAAAAAAGATCAACAGCCATTTTTAAAAAATGTATTTGGTTGGTCGCAATTTAATGACCGTGGCAAAATATGTGTCCCAGGGTGAGACCAGTTGAGAACCCCTGCTTTAGATCACTTATGTCAAACTCATGGCCCGGGGGCCAAATCCAGCCCTTTGGAGCACCCCATTTGGCCCACAGGAAAATAAAAACGACAGAGAAAACATGAATCATGTGAATGAAACTCAACTGTATTTCACAGTTTTCCTGGTGCTTATGTCACATAATTGTAGTCATTTTTAATGTTAACATGGTGAAAAATACTCAAAATTCTTACAAAATCTTTCATATTTCTGCAAATTATAACATTATATTTCCTTTAATTAAATAGAAATTTGTCCCAAAATGTAGGAGATTTAAAGTGTAGATCCTGTTGGGACTGATATCTGTCGCTTATTTCTTGGATATTTTAGTTTTTTTACATATTTTGTATTTTATGTATACGTAGAAGTGTAAACTAGGGACAATAATGTTAATTTTTTTTTTTTTTTCCCGCATAAAATCTGTGGCTCACTGTATACCAAACTGTTCTATATTTGGCCCCTGAACTAAAATGAGTTTGACACCCCTGGTGTTTGGGGGGATGTGAATAGAATTTAAAAACATTGTAAACTATAATAGAAATAGAGCAGCAGTCAGGAGCCTCCATGCACATTCTCTAGTGGTGACAGAGAAATCTCATCATTGCTTTGTGCTAGCTAAACATGCTATCAAGACTTTGATGTCCTTTGCTACCACTTACAAGTATCAGACCAAACAAATCCTGGAATGTTTGAACATTTCTGTGATTCATCAGTGTAAACCATGGTTGGGGTCAATTATGATTTAACACAAAACTGTGGAATCATGTTACAGTTCTATGTACAGTTCTACACATATGTAGTTAATTATTAAAATAGGTTTCATATCAAGCTTTCCCACATTTGACCATTTAAAAAAAACATAAATATATGGATATACGAACACAAAAAAAAGGCTCAGACATAATCCCCAAAATATGAAAACCTATATTTTCATTGATTAGGAAGGTAATCAATAGATAGGAAATAAATGAGACGATAGATATTATTTTTAGTGTATTTTACAGCAGATTTAGGATTCATTCGCATTAGAGATGCTAACAGAAAGCTAACACAAGAGGAAGGTTAACTTAACACTGCAGAGTTAACTCAGCAGAGATAGCTGAAATAACACTGCAGTTAACACTGCTCAGTTAACACTGCAGAGTTAACACCGCTGACTTAACACTGCTGAGATAACACAGCAGAGTTAACTCTACAGTGTTAACACCATTGATATTGGTGTAAATCTTGCAGTAGGGTGTGACTTGGTTTTATGATGTAGAATCTAAGCTGAATACAGATTGTTTAGAGAAATAATACAGATCCTCAGAGTTAATTAATTTATCTCTTTTTAGCAGCTGTGCGTCCCTTTAAAACACTGAAGCTTTTCCAACAAATAAATGATTTTTCACAGTGTTTTCAGCTCCAAGGCTTTACAGACACCATTTACAAATATGATTTATGAGCTGCTACATAACGTGTTCTACGCATATGCACATCAACATCTCACAGTCATAAAATAACATTTAGCTTGATTACAACGTACATCACGTACAGCAGCCTTGCAGTCACTGTCCTCATCATCCAGCATTATCATAACTAAAAAAAAATTAGGTATTTGTACAAGGATAACAGATAACATCAAACATATAATAATAATAATAATAATAATAATAATAACAAATTGTGATAATAATTATGATAATGATAACAATAACTAGGATCTGGATTTGTTGACAAGTTTGTTCTTTTTACCAATTAAATTGAAAGTAATAATGCAGAAAAAACAGAAGACTGACCTTGACCTTAAATATAAAGGTCAAGGTCATACATTGAAAGAAAATGTTGTTCAATGGTACCAGTCTGAGCACTCTCTCAATTTATGGCCAAGTTATTGGGAAAACAGTATATTTTTGGTTTTGGCTGGGCTTTGTTGTGCTGAGAGGTGGATTCATAAAAGATTTAGTGATATTAAAACATGTGCAAACGTCGCTCCATGCGCTAAATGCATAGTCGACGGATCTCCCAGGGGGAGCAAAAATATGGGAGGAGGAAATGCAAATAAATGAATGCAGGGAACGCAATGTGATTCATGAAATTTGGAACTGTTTTAGTACCAGAAAATACCACGACTGAGAAGGAGGTATACACACACACGTAGAGATCATCAGTGTGTGTGTGTGTGTGTAGAGATGGATATAAGGATATGACGATGATCGATGTCGCTTCTGACTCACTGCTCCACTGATCTCCTTTCTCTCATGTTTTAAACATCAAAGTCTCGTGTAGTATTGATGTCAGGCCAGAATCAGCTGATCAAATGTGTAATTTACGCATCATGACTGATAGTGACATATGAGTGTGTGCGTGACACAGCTCTGCTCAGACCTACTGGATGATGGTCAGTAGGGTGGAGGGTGATTTGCTCCTTTCTTACTGCAGGGCGAGCCCAAACACCTTTGAGGAGTAAGTCAGTGTCCCGTCTATAGACACGCCCACTCACTCAAATCAGCCTGTTTGGTCAGAAAGTGACTTTTCAGAGGCTAAAACTCTGGAAAACAGGTGAGTTTGGAGAAATAAACCTCAAATACTATGTTTTTGGGATTCTCAGAACAAATGGGTGAAAAATAGCATAAGTGACCTTTAAATAACTTCACACGTCAAAATGTTGCTGAGTCACACATCGACACCTCTAGGTTGGTGATTGTACTTTAGCTCAGAGGGAAAAACAGAAACTAATGCTGGGGCATCATTGTCACATTTAGCTTTATAAAAACCACACAGGTTATAAACTAAAGTGTGACAAATATGTGTCAGCATATTTATATTTGCTGCAGAGGAAAACTATGGAGCATATTTTAAAAAACTAAAAATCTACTACAGCATTGGTTCCCAACCAGGGGTACGTATACCATTAGAGCAGGGCTGTCGAACTCATTTTACCTTCAGTGGGCCACAGATTTTAGGTGGGAAATTAGTCATTTTGTCATTATTATACCACAGTTTGCACTTCCATGTATGAATAAATGATAAAATATGACTGATAATATCAAAATGGATTCTGTAACCCAATTTATGTTTCATTTGGGGACATTGTGTGGAATAATTTGAAGAAAGCTTCAGGATTTAAGAAAAACTTTTTTTAACAATTGAAGATTAAAAATCACTGCCATCACGTGATATAAGATATATACTGTATATATGCATATATATGTATATGTGAGCCCTGCAAATATGGTGCAGTTATTTAATTTGTGTATTAATTTTTGAGACGGTTGAGTTAGTTTGTAATTTGCTCTAAAGGGCCGGATTTGGCCCCCGGGCCTTGAGTTTGACATGTTTGCATTAAGGGGTACTTGAACACATCACAGGGGGTTGCAAATAAAACATTTAACCAATTTAATTTCTAAAAATATAGGTTATAGTTTTCACATGAACACAGACCTTTTTTCTCTCATCCGTCGATAATAAATGAAGGCACAACTCTTTAAAATGCATTAAAAGGTGAAGTTTAAATTTTTTTATTTATGTCAGCAAAAAAAACATACTAACAACACTTAATTATCTAACTAATGAGACTAAAGGGTATGGAACACTAAACACGGCTCTCTATATGATATAAAATGATAAATAAGTGAATTTGTATTTGGCGTTTGGAAAAATTGGCAAAAATGAAAACCTGTTTCTGGATTTGTCGAAAAGTTATATAATGCAGGAAAAACAGAAGACTGACCTTGACCCTAAATATGACCTTAAGTGAAGGTCAAGGTCACACATTGAAAGGAAATGTTGTTCACTGGTACCAGTCTGAGCACTGGATCTCAATTTGTGGCCAAGTTTTTTTTGTGACGTCATGAACTTTGACCTCTACCACTCTTTTTACTGGTAGGTTGGACAACTTTGGTCCAATGAAATAAAATATTCTTCTTGAGATGAGCTTTTCATAAATGTAAGCATCAAACAATAAAAATTTGTAGAGATAAGGTCGACTACACATCCTTGACATTGTCCCTATAAGATGACATACGTCATTAATGCTGTATTAATAGTCTATAGGAAGAGCAAAATAATAAGACCTCCTACAATTACAATTAGGAAACTGTTACTATTTTTACACTATAAATTCAATAAATATTTTACACAAAGTTTTATATCGACAATTTATACATACACATCAAACATATTTACATATACAGTACATACATACACATGCATGACATGTACATAATAATTAAATAATACAAAATGTAGAGTGGCAATATTTAAATTCACAATATATATTTATTATGTTTATTGAGTAAGTATGAATTGATATTTTGATTATTTAATTATAATTTTTTTTTTTTTTTAATTATAAATTATTTATTTTTCCATTTCCAATAGTCTACAGTACCTATAAGTTTGAAAGTGTCCACATTTTGTGCGTTTCATAGCCCAAATTACTAAACAGCGCTATTTCCTGGAACAGCTGCACAGTCTTTTTTTTTTTCTTCTATCTCTCCGCTGTAAGGCAGAGGGAGGCCACGCCCCCTCCCAAAGGCACGTCGCTCTTCTGCCTCCGTTCTCATTGTGTAATTTTACGTGTTTGCACATGCGCAGTCAGGTCCCCAATATGACATCCATTTATGCGTAAAGGCAGCGTAGAGAGCTGCCTTTGCACGTAACTGTGCTATGCTAAATGCTATACGTAAGTTCACAGCACATTAGTGAATAGATGACACGTGACCGCTGCTGCTACGTTCTCTAGCTAGTGGGCGGGATAACACTACAGTCAGGATGACAGCGATAGAGATGATAGAGAAACTTTGTTTTGAGGAAAAACGACAGCTTTTAAAAGATGGAGACCAACACCTGAGATACCAGAGCTTCACTAAGGTAAAGTCAGAACATGTTTCATACTTTTCACAGTGAATGGAACAAAAGGAAGGATTGACTTTGTGGATGTTCCTCACTGAGGATGTTCTAAGTTGTCATTTTCTCCATGTTTCTGTGTTTCCAACACAAACAACAGATGTGCTGTCGTGTCATGAGATATATGTTGTTGGAGAGTATGGAGGCTATATTAAATAATGTTTATGTTTCTTTAATGGTGGTTATGATGTTGATTTTGTTAGATGATAAATACTTGTTCATGTGGATCTTATTGGTTTTTTCTTTCTTATTATGAATTTTATATTTTGATAAGCACATTGAGATGACTTTGTTGTAAATTGCTTTATACAAATAAAATTGATTTGAATTGAATTAACACTTGACAGCAGAAACATATGAAATTGTCATTGGTGGTCTCCATTTGCAACGTGCCTACCCAGCCCTAGTGGTCACGGCACGTCACTGATTATTGCTGTCCGAGGCAAATGTGTTGCTCTTTTTTCTTATACGTACTAATGATATGATTTAAAAAGCTTTTTAAACTGTTTTTTGTTGCTGCTTTGTTTTATTTCATTATTAAAGGTATTGTAGACAATGTTTAGCTTCTGGGTGGATCATCAAGACTTCAGGTCCTCCTAATTGTCAATCATGTTTACAAAAGGCCGTCGTATGTGCTCGTGCTCGTGTCCGGTGCGCACCGGGTCCTTTAAAAATGGATTTTCACTTCCTGGTGGCGAGTCTGACATAGTGGGAAAAGTGCAAATCTTCTTTTGTAAGGTAAGCTTGTATGACCGATGTCCACACCAACTTGTAAACAGAGCTGTGCACGAGGAAAACGGGGCTCGTGCACGCTCTCCCGCACACGTAGGCGTGTTGTGCACTTTTCAAAATGTGGAGAGGGCGTTTGTTTTTAAACATCGTCCACAATACCTTTAAGTTCAACATCAAAATTGCCAAAACATCAGAAATAGACGAGAAAAAGGCATAATTAAAACATCATAATATGTAACGTTGAGGATACGAAAGGTATCACAAAAAAAACTCAGTGATCTGCTCAGTAATCTACTGTGATCTGCTCAGTGATCTGCTCAGTGATCTACTGTGATCTACTCAGTAATCTACTGTGATCTGCTCAGTGATCTACTGTGATCTGCTCAGTGATCTGCTCAGTGATCTACTCAGTAATCTACCCAGTAATCTACCCAGTAATCTACCCAGTAATCTACTCAGTGATCTACTGTGATCTGCTCAGTGATCTGCTCAGTGATCTACTCAGTAATCTACCCAGTAATCTACTCAGTAATCTACTGTGATCTGCTCAGTAATCTACTCAGTAATCTACTCCACACCAGATTATATGTTTTTTGTTAGTTTTGTTTTTTCTATCATAGGTAGGAATTTATTTAACATTTGTTTTAAAACTTTAAATGTGGTTCAGTTTAATTAATTTGCATATCAGCATTTGTAATAAGTAAAAATGCGTGTGAAATATAAAAATGATTTAAATCCTATGTATCGTGCTTTTTAATTCCAACTTAACAATAGTGTGTAGATAAATGATGTACAGTAGTTTAATAATCCTCTAAGGTGGTCGTATGTGTTTGATCACGTTTAGCACTTTTCACATTTCTGCTCCTACATCAGATCAGGGTCTGGGGCCTTGTAGAGGTCCTTGAACCATAGCTTGGTCGTATTCTGTGATTGATGTGTAACATTTCTGCACATTGCACTGATCTGCAGCTAAAGCAACACTTTGGAGGCGTGAAGCAGGGGTGTCAAACTCATTCTCACTCAGGTTTGATCTCAAGTTGTTTGATTTTTGGGTGAGAAAAACAGCAATTTCATGATTATTGTGCCTAGTTTTCACTTCCACATATAAACGATATGTGTACGCTACGTTGGGCTGACATTTGTTAAGATTTCACTTGTTTTCTTCACTTCAAAATGTCTATGAGAAACATTGTGAGATTTGTTTGTGAGAAATGGCAGGATTTTAGAAAAATGTAGAAATGAATCAACATGTTGTGACTACAGTCATGTACGAGAACGTTGTGACGTCTGCACATATTGTAAAGTTTTATTTACTTTATGATTTTGGAGAAATTGATGTATATACTGCTTTACGTTCTCCTGTGGGCCGAATTAGATGCTCTAAAGCAGGGGTTCTCAACCATGGGGTCAGGACCCCATTTGGGGTCCCCAGATGCCTTTAAGAAACTAAGAATATTTTCTGTACAATTTCAGCCCATTTTTGCTTATTTTTTTCCTTTTTTCTGCAACTACACAAAACTAGACTTATTGTAACCTACAGTATTTTCAAGATTTTTCTTGCCATATTTTTGCCCTTTTAATGTATTTTTACTACATTACTCACATTTCTGACAACCCTTTCACCACTTTAACACCTAATGTCACATATGTTGACCTATTATTTTCACCATATTTCATGTTTCTTTGTGCCACTTTAACCACATTCACCATTTGTCATGCCCGTTATTTGCCAGTTTAAACTTATTATTCCAACCTTTCTGCCACTTTTAAGCCAATAATGTCATTTTGAACAACTTTTTTTCTGTTTTTGGCCACTTAATTTGCAGCTTTAAACCCATTTTATTAATGTTTTGGTTATTTTAAAGTTGTATTATTAGCATCACCGTCAACGTTTTTCATTGAGAACATTTAAAGATAAATGTACGTTTTGATATTGTGAATGTAACCAGGGTTGGGATCAATTACATTTTTCTGTTACATCTTAATTTTTCCATGTTCCAATTAGGATTACAGTGACTCACATTTTTTCCAATTACATTTAAAATTGCAATTATTATTTTTCCCCTGAAAGACAATTACAATTACCTTCTCATTTACTAAAGTTAAAATTTAATTTATCACAATTACCAAGTTAGGCTTCCTAATCAATGAATATATTGGTATTAATATTTATGGTGTGGATGTCTGAGAATTTTTCTGTCACTATACACATGAAATGTGTATATATATATAGATATATATACATAGTATTTTTTTAATGGTAAAAAGAAGTGACAGGTAGTGAGAAAAGTGTATATGAAACATATTTTAATAATTATTAATTACATATGTGTAAGGCATAGAACTGTAACATGGTTCACCAGGTTTGTGTTCAATTAAATTGTAAATGACAGTTTTTATAGAATTTCATAAGTCAATTACAATTACAAAGTCACATCAATTTACTATGATGACAACAGGAACAGATTTTTTACGACTACAGTTATAATTGACCCCAACCCTGAATTTAACCCTATTATTGCTTCACAATACATCACAGTGAATGTTGGGTGTGTGTATATATATATATATATTGTGTATATTCAGCATGTGAGTTAGAGTCTAATCAGAAATGACTTGGTTTTGTTTTCTAGGAGAACAGTGTTGGCCCGTGCGCTCCCAGAGTCACCATGGTAGGGATGATGTTCTGTGTTTATAAAACTGCCTCCAACCTCTTCAAACCTGTATTATTCACTCTGTCACCACTAGTGCTGTGTGTGTGTGTGTGTGTGTGTGTGTGTGTGTGTGTGTGTGTGTGTGTGTGTGTGTGTGTGTGCGTGTGCGTGTGCGTGTGCGTGTGCGTGTGCGTGTGCGTGTGCGTGTGCGTGTGTGTGTGTGTGTTTGCAGCGTTAGGGCTGGAACTGATCAGAAATGGAAACAACTGGTATTAATTGGGCTAAAGTTGCTTATTTGGATGAAAAGTATCAAAAAGAGGTTAATTAATGGGAAAAAATAAAAGTGTCACAAAACATTTGGAAAAATGGACAAAAATAAGAAAATAAAGGCATTTCTTGGTAAAGGAACCTAAAAGCTGAAAAAAGGGGCCACACATTGTGAAAAGGGGCAAAATGCATGAAATAAATTGTTAAAAAGTAGGTGTTAAAGGGTTAATTATGTTTTCTATCATCGATATTTAACCCTTTAACACCTACTGTGTCGCTGACGACATATTCTGGTACGAACACATTAAAATGATCGTTAAAACTCGCTCTATTGGAAAAACTGTTTCTGAAAGTGAACATGTTGCTCTTTACTGACAATCTTCAAACATTACGTTAATCACGTTCCATAATTTTAATCAATTATCCAATTTTCTTAGTTTTCTTCTCACAAAATCTCCAAAAATCTATTTAATTTTTGTGTATTTCTTCATTTTAAACTGATATTACATTTTAAACTGATATTATATTTTAAACTGATATTATATTTTAAACTGATATTATATTTTAAACTGATATTACACTGGTAGAACTTGTAATAAATTGTAACAAAACAAAGAAACATTCACACTGGCAGATTAATCTGCTTCATTCAATGCTTTTAATTCAGATTAATATATAGAATATAATCCCACACATATAGAATATAATCCCACACATATAGAATATAATCCCACACATATAGAATATAATCCCACACATATAGAATATAATCCCACACATATAGAATATAATCCCACATATAGAATATAATCCCACACATATAGAATATAATCCCACACATATAGAATATAATCCCACACATATAGAATATAATCCCACACATATAGAATATAATCCCACACATATAGAATATAATCACACACATATAGAATATAATCCCACACATATAGAATATAATCCCACACATATAGAATATAATCCCACACATATAGAATATAATCCCACACATATAAATGAACAAACATTTCCTTGGAATGAATTAATCATTGTAGAATTAAGTGCACATGTAGTAGTGTCTGGCCCCTCCCCTTTCTGTGCATGGAACAATTTAAATATTCACTCACACACTAAAGTTTCACCATCTTTTTAACTTGATAAATCTGCAATATTACAGTAGGCCCACGGTTCAATACATACTTCAGTTTGGTCACGATTCAGTTCTGATGTTACGAGATGTTAGAACAGGAATTCATTATTTTAAACCCTTTTATTTTTACTTTGAACCAAAACTAAATTCATACAAATTCCTGTGTATGGTGTATTTTATGTTGTAAAATAAAGTAAACTTAATAAAATACATATAATATGAAACAATAAGTGTTTAACCCTGACAGTCCATGATATACAAACTATAAGGAAATATTCATTCCTCAAGCTGTAGCTGCTCCTCACTGCTAACTATGCTAACTATGCTAACTATGCTAACCATGCTAAAAGCTAAGTATGTACTTTCAGCACATTGTGATGGGTTTATTCACTAACTTGGTGGACTTTTATAATCCCTGAGCGCTGACTCACAGGCACACTCAGGCACACATTCAAAGCCAATTTAGAGAGAAATACAATGGGCGGAGCCTATACACCTAGGGTGACCAGACGTCCCAATTTACCCGGTCCACTGCTGGTTTTCAGAGATACGTTCAGTGTGTCTGTCGATTTTTCCTAAAGCCATTGATTTGTCCTGGTTTTTCACAAAATCACACAAGTTTGCAACTCGATACTGATTGGTCGATGGCATTGCTAATATTACTCATTCATTTCCTCTCATGCCTAAAAACACGTTTTTTTTTTCTATTATTCAAAGCAATATTTGGTTAAATACATTTTTTACTGACATTTCCACTTTAAATTTGGTTCAGCCGTTGCAATAATAGATTTCATTCATTTGGAAGATATATTAAATGTCATTTATGTGACCTTTTTTATTATCAATAAAGCATGTGTAAATAATTTATTTTAAAATCTGTCGTCGTCTTTGGTTAAATTGCTGTCCCGGTTTTGAATTTTAAAAACCTACGCTAACCATGCTAACAGTGGTTCCCAAACTGGGGGAGGGGCCCAGTGGAGTCATGACATGGGGGTGTGAGGGGGAAAGCACATTATTAATAAAGAGCTTTATTACTGATCTAAAATGTCTGACAGCCAATTTTTGTTGTTTTTTTGAGATCTGAAAAATAGTCCAAATTAAAGTTTTTCAAATGAAAGGTCACTTATTTTTATTTTTTTTTTTACCCATTTTTAATTTTTTAATAGTTTTTTGCAATGGCAGGGGGACGGGCTAAACATGGGGGAGCGCAGCAGAAACAGTTTAAGAACCACTGGGTTAACATACAGTATGACCACATATGACCACATATGACCTCATATGACCTCATATGACAACATATGACCTCATATGAACACATTGCAGGAGATTCTTGGGAGACATATCAGTTTTAATATTGTTGCACAAAAACAACTATAATTCCTCCACCTTAGTGTTACACACTAATACACGTTATATCAGTGATGTAAAATATCATCACAGAATACTAATAAACACATGATTAGGTCACTAATAAAGCCTCTTACGAGATGAAACATTTCCATAAATAATAACAGCAACACTGGCTGCTTTTTTTTTTTTTTTTAGTAATAAATAGTTAAACTCTAGGGGTGAGCTAATGCATGAAAGCCCCCCAAAAAGAATTTGCTCATGCTAGCAGCACTAAAATCTAACATTTTCCTTCAATTATTTATTGAGAGTACCAAAATAACAGGTCACGACGTTCTCTGCAGGTTATTTGAGGCATCACTGACTCTCCTACTGGACAAAAAACATCTACTGGTTTTATACACACATACAGTAAATACATATACACATCATTCTAACTCTAATGCAGGGCTTCTCAACTTTGGGGTTGCGAGACACTTGAAGGGGGTCCCCAGATGCCTTCAAGAATTAAGCTAAGAATATTTTCTGAACAATTTGAGGTAATTTTTGCTTATTTTTACCCTTTTTCTGCAACTACAACAAACTCACTATATTTTAACCTATTTTCATCATTTTTTCTTGCCATATTTTTGCTCCTTTTAATGCATTTTTGCTACATTTCTGACACTTCTACGTCACATTTTAATTCCTTTTCTGCACTTTTTTTTCCACTTCCAAGACATGTTCAGCACTTATAAATCCTTTCCTCCTAATGTCACATATGTTGAGACATTATTGTCACTTTTAACCTCTTTCCACCATATTCTATGCTTATTTTTGCCAATTTAACCGTTTGTCCATTATTTTCTCTTTTTATTCACTCTAATTTGCAACTTTTAACCAATTTCTGTGGTTTTTAAAATCTCATTTCACCACATTTTCCACCATTTTTGGTCACTTTGAACCATTTTATTAGTGATTAAAACCATGATTTCCATCTTTAAGATGACTATAATAATAATAATAAACGTTCCTGGATAACAGTGGATATTATTCAGATGAATAAATAAATGTGGTTATCACAGATTCATAGAACAATAGACCATCATTTTACTGACTTTATGGATGGACCCCAACAATCTCTCCTTTATTCCCCCTTATAGATGGTCCTGTCTCCACATGACTGTTCTTCAATGTTCATGTCTGTGTTCAACCACCTTCAGCTACAGTGGGGGTCCCTGCTCTCTGGGACCTTTATTTTGGGGGTGGTGGGCTGTAAATGTTGAGAACCCAGGGACACCCACACCCCACATCGTTGTTAGAATATGATTCTTTCTGTTTTACACAAACTTTAATCCATGTCCTTTGTTCTGGTGATGTGTTAATCTGCTCCTACAGGGAATTATGCTGTTGTGCCATCAGTGCAAACTAAACTCAACTCAATGACGCTGTATATACAATATGAGTTTGGTGTCGCTCTATATTTGGTGCAGTTATGGCTTACTTTCTAATGTATTCTTTATCCAGTTCCATTGTTGTGCCTTAAAACCCAACTGCTCTCATTTCACCTTTCTCTTCTTACTAAATGTATGTGTATCTGTTTCTACTTGTGTTTCTTGTGTTTGTGTGGTAATCTGGACTAATGCTAACGCGCTAACCTTTGTTCCTACATGTGTGCATGCTCTTGAAGTGTGTGCGTCTCAGTGGAGAGGAGGGCTGGTTTATAAAGGCGCGGATAAAGGCAGTTTTGATGATGTTACTTCTTTTATTGTAAGGAGACATCAGAAAAATCTGTGCTTATCCGTGCTTACAATATACGGACCCTCCTCTTCCTCCTCCTCCTCTTCCTCGTCTTCCACCTTCTCTCGAAGGATGTCTGCTTTCCAACGGCCTGTGTGGAGAAGAAGAGGAATGGCTTCTGTTTCTTTTATTCTCAAAATGTGACGTGCAATGAAAATGTCATTTTTGTGAATTTGCCTTTGTTGTATTAGGAGAACTGATGGAATGATTATAAAGATCACATGTGTTGCTTCAATAAAAAAGGATTTCTCATGATTTTTCAATGCAAGGCAAGAGAAAGGCAAATCTATTTGTGTAGCACATTTCATACACAAGGCTTTACATGATCAAAAAGTGCAACAGAAAACATTCAACAGCTTAAAATCAATGAGAACATTAAATCATCAGTAAAATCAATTAAAATCATCAACAAACACATGACATCAACAACATGACATAACTTTGATTTAAAAATGTTCACATGTGATGCTGACTTCAGCTCTGCTACAGTTTGTTCCACTTCTTTGCAGCATAACAACTAAAAGCAGCATCACCATGGTTACTGTGAGCTCTGGGCTCCACTATCTGACCTGTGTCCATAGATCTCAGAGACCTGCTGGGTTCATATCTGACTAACATCTCACTGATGTATTCTGGACCAAACCCATTCACACATTTATAACCAGCAGCAGAACTTTACAGTCTCCTCTGAGGCTGACTGGGAGCCAGTGTAATGTGTTCTGACCTCTTTGTTCTGGTTCAGACCTGAGCTGCAGCGTTCTGAACCAGCTGTAGATGTTTGATGAAGACCATTACAATAGTCTAGTCTGCTGGAGATAAAAGCATGGACCAGTTTCTCCTGATCTTTCTGAGTCATTAAACCTTTCACTCTGGAGATGTTCTTTAGGTGGTAGAAGATGTTTTTGTGATAGATTTGATCTGATGCTGAATGTCAGATCTGAGTCAATCAGAACACCAAGGTTTTTGACTTGGTCTTTATCTTTTAAAGATCCAGACTCAGATACTTGCTGACAGCAGTCCTCTTTTCATTGTTACCAAAGACAATCACCTCCATCTTGTCATGGTTTAGTTGAAGGAAGTTTTCACTCATCCATCAGTTTACTTTTTCTAAACAGTCACACAACACCTCAATGGGACCATAGTCATCTGGGTTCAGTGATAGATATAGTTGTGTATCATCTGCGTAGCTCTGATAATCAACCTTACAGTTGTGTAAAATGTGTCCTAAAGGAAGCATATAAAGGCTAAACAGAAGAGGTCCAAGAACAGATCCCTGAGGAACCCCACAGGACATTGGTAATCTGTCAGATTCAAAGTTTACAATGTTTACAAAATAACTTTGATCCTCCAAGTAGAACTTAAACCATTACTTTAACATTTAGTCCAACCCATGTTTACAATCTATGTAACTAAATTGTATGATCTACAGTGTCAAATGCAGACTTAGATCCAATAGAATGAGAACAGATACTTTTCCTGAATCAGTGTTCAACCTTATGTCATTGATCACTTTGATCAGATCAGTTTCTGTGCTGTGATGAGAACCAAAACCTGACTGAAATTTATCAAATATTTTGTTGAATGTTAAGAATTGACTCAGTTGGTTGAAGACCACCTTCTCAATGATCTTGGCCATGAATGGAAGGTTCTGATTGGTCTATAGTTAGCCAGTATAGAGGCATCCAGTGTTCTCTTTTTTAACAGAGGTTTCACAGCAGCTACTTTCAGGGATTTTGGTACGGTGCCTGATTGGAATGATCAGTTAATTATCTGACACTAATCAGTGATAATTGACTTTACAACAGTTTTAAAGAAGTTTGAGGGTTTTGTGTCAAGGCAACACGTTGATGGATTCAGCTGCTGAACAGTCTTCTCTATTGTTTTTGGGTTCACTGTAATAAACTCTAACATTGTAGTTGACTCCTCCCTCAGTGGTTGAAGCTGTTCAAGCTTTTTGTTATTTTGCTGGTTTGTTCTGATGTTTGACCTTATTGATTGTATTTTTTCATTGAAATGTACAGAAAATTCATTGCATTTTCCAGCTGACAGTAATTCAGGGGCTATCTGATCTGGGGGGTTGTGAGCTTTTCAATTACAGAAAACAATGTGCGAGAGTTGTTGACATTTTTGGCAATAATTTCAGAAAAATATTGCTGTCTTGCTTTGAACAAGCCATCATTGAATTTTCGCAGACTTATTTTGCAAAGTTCTAGATGAATTTGGAGTTTTGTTGATCTCCATTTACGCTCAGCTCTTCTACAGTCAGATTTCAAATTCTGCATTATCTCAGTCCTCCTCCAAGGTGTTTTCTGTGTGTTTGGTTTTCTCTTAGTTTTGATTGGAGCCACCACATCTATGACATCACAGACTTTTGTATTAAACTTCTTATCTAACGTTAAGAAGAGCTCATTTTAAAGACTTTACTGGAGACACTGGTGGACTTTTTGGATGACATGTTATAGGAGTCACATTTTTATCTCTATAAAGCTTTTTGTTTTTCTTTAATTTAACAATACCTGTGTTACCTGTCACCACAGGAATTAAAGAAGCTGGATTAACTCCATAAGGCCCTGACTTTTTCTGGTTGTTCCTAAAAATAGAGCTATTGCAGTCTAGACCCAGCACACATCAGACCTGTGTTGCTCTAAGATGAACACATCTGGCCTGAGGAGAAGAGTGATCCTGGGCCTGGTATCGTCGAGGAGGAATGGGTGGTGCAGATTGGTTCTTTAGAGGAGATAAGATGGGACCATGGTGGGGTAAAGGGTGGGGTGTCAGTCTTGTGCCAGCCAGAACCAGCTCGTTCATCTGGGCAGTTAAGTCCAAGAAGGCAGGGGTAGGAGAGAAGCTGGATGAGGTGGAAGGAGGTGAATTTTGGGGTGAAGCAGGTGGGTCCTGAGATGTGGGGGTTGGGTTGACCTCTTCATTTTGGTGATTTTGAGTTTCATTTCATTTTGACTCCTTGTTCTTTCCGGTTGCTGTTTTTAGAAGCATCATTAAAGTGACTTTTCAGATGATAAAACTCTGGAAAACAGGCAAGTTTAGGAAAATAAACCTTAAAAGTCCTATATCATGCAAATGAGCTTGAGCTTTGAACTTTGTCACAATGTTAATTCCTTATCAAAAACACCCCCAAAGTATTATTGGGTTTCCTTTCTGCATCTCTGAGAAATCCTCAATACTCTGCTCTCTGATCTGTTTCTCTGTCCTATTCTGAAAAACAAGCGGTTCAAATTCTAGTGGTTGGAATGTATCTCTGGGAACACGTGACACACCATCCGTTAGTCTGTGACCATCACTTTACAGAAGAATGCTTGGTGAACCTTGGCCAGTTCCAAAGTGGATTGTCCAGTAAATTTTATTCCCACAATAAACCAAACTGATGGAGAGGCCACAGTCGTAAGTAAAATAAACCTCTAGCCAAATGTTAGCCATACTCACTTCTTTGTTTTTATATTTCAAATACATTCTCTGGAACTGTTTACAAAGTGTGGTGGGCGTGTCTGTTGGGGTTCTTAGAACAAATGGAGATGGGTGAAAAATAGCATCATAGAGGACCTGTAAATCATATCTCTGTGTCTGAGTCGACTATTGGCTCCTGCGTTCTGACTTCTTTCTCACTGAGCGTGAGTTCGTTCAGCTTCTGCTGGGACATGATCCATCATGGACTGAGAGCTGATGGATCTGATGCAGAAAGAAGGTTTTTTCCATCGTAGTGTGACTACAGCGGTAGAGCGTGGCTCATTATTCTCAGCCTTGTTACGGCTGGCTTTGTGCCAGCACACAGAGCTGTGATGGAGGATTAAAGCTGCTGAGTTAGACATATTTAGTTTTCATAGACATTGTCTCATTTGTTCTCCAAACAAACACAACATAAGGCAATATTTGCAACATTCTGTTTTCCACACATATTTTAACTGTTTTTTTTGTTTTTTTCTGGCATTGTTAAACTAGTTTTATACACTTCATTTTTTATTTTTTTATTTTTTGTGTATTTCCTTTGGATTTTCCTTCAACATGAATGTTGTCGTTGGTGGAATTATTTTTCCTTAAACTCTAAACTCTGAATCACAGCAGCTTCACTGTTATAAACAAGCAGTGGAAGCTAAAATTAGCATAGCTAAGAGACGGCTATAAATATAACTTTTAAGTATTTTCACCCGTGCTGCAACTGGGTCAGAGTTAAGCCCCCCCCCCCCCCCCCCCCCATTAACCCAGGGATGTGAAACTATTATAGCAGTTAACATTTAGCGATTAAATGTGAACAGTCTTTGTCAGTTGTTAAATGTCAAGCCCACAGTGGCTTTCCTTTCCAGAGGAGTGCAAGGACACACCGGTGGTGCAGGGTGTCAAACATTCACTTTTGTACCTGTCACATGCACGCTCACATGCGCACAGCACAGACTAATGTGCACTTTGCCCCGCCCTCCACCTCTGTAGGGCTAATGGGATGGTTCAGAGGTTCAGATGATGGGGTGGGAGGGGCCCACATCGCTGTTTCTCTCCTGCTTTTATCCTTTTTTATACTTTGTTCTTTCTTATCTGTGTTTGTGTCTCTGTGCCCCCCCCACCACCACCACCACCACCACCCCCTGTGTGTGGCTCACAGACATCAAGGCTTCAGGCTTTTCTTATTTAGGATGCGTCTGACTGTTTGGATCATCAGTGTTTTGAAGCCTGTCACACATGATTTTCACTGAATCTACTCATGGTTTGGTATTTTCACAGCGTGAAAAGCATAAAGTTAGTGCATGATTTAAAAACATCACCACCAAGAATTTGTGAATTTGCAACGTCAATTAAAAACATCTATTGAGACACAGTGTGAATGACAAATCATACAATTTTCAGAGTTGTATTGATGGAATGTGTTTGATTATTTGTATTAATGAACTACAGGGTGAGATTTGTGAAAAAAAAACAGAGAAAGTGATACTTTTAAAAAACATTTTATATATAAAATCTACACAACATAAAGCCAACAGTGTAGACTCTGTGAAAGCTGTTATTAGTTGAATAACCCTGTCCGCACTCCTCACAGCTTACATACTCGGGCGCACATTTCCCACAATCCTTAGCTGTTCTCTGTAGTCCTTGTACTCTTTCTGAGACGTGTTTTAGAGGTGTCGTACTTTCGTAGCTTGTCTCCATCGACACATGAAGAGCAGTGTTTTGTGTGACACCAGGTACGTGGTC
This sequence comes from Gouania willdenowi, assembly GCF_900634775.1. NCBI lineage: Eukaryota > Metazoa > Chordata > Actinopteri > Blenniiformes > Gobiesocidae > Gouania > Gouania willdenowi. Next base: position 26,236,338 of record NC_041062.1, read on the forward strand.
GTAAAATCTGAGCTTTACATCAGTGTTCATTTCACTGACTAAATATTTTCATTATTTTTGTCACAAATATATTTTTGTGGATGAAAACAAAACAAAAACTAAAAAAGAAGTCATTGATTGAGACTAAAACTAAATTGATTGACATTATCGTCAACGAATAAAGGACGAGATGATGAAAATCCAATCAGAAGATGTGAGCGATGTATCCTGGAATCCATCCTAATCTCCTGGAAGTGCTCACGGTGTTTGAGTTCTGGTGGCTGAGCGGGGGCGGGACAAACACATGCAGAGTAACCAATCAAACAATGAGCAGATCTGACGACAATAGCGTGACAAGCGTAGCTGTTTTTCCCTAAACGGAGCCAGCAGATGAAAACATTGTGTCGTACGGTACAGACTTATGTTTTAAAGCGTCTTCTTGTTGTGGTTTCAACAATATATCTATGTGTTTGAGAACTGAGCAGAGCACGGCTGTGATGGTCTCCATGTTTGCTTTGATACTGCTGGATTTGATGTTTTTTCCTGTTCTGCTCTCATTGGTTTAGAGACGACCTCATCACCAGAAATGGTTCAGATATAGGACGTTTAATCTGAGACGTTACTTTGATATCTCTGTTTGTTTTGTATAAATTGAGTTGGAAATTAATACTTATTGTACATTTTTGTTTGCATTAATATGGAAGAGAGATGCCATTCAAACTTGATAGTGTGTTATTTAGTACTGCTTTTGTATTGAAATAAAGTTAAATTAGTGTTTTATATATTACATGTACACACATAAATTACAGTAGGTTTAGTTTGTTTTCCTATACTAGCAATAAAAAATTGTCTTGTAAATTTGTTTTTCATCAACCATAAAATATTTGGTATTTTAGTCGACTAAAATAAGACTAAAATGAAAATAATTCAGAGGACTAAATCTTGACTAAGAGTATAAAGAATTTTAGTCAAAAGACTAAAACTAAATTAAAATCTCTTGTCATAATAAGCACAGCTTTGCCGTTCATTGGCCTGGATTATTCCATGTGTCAGCCTTTAAATTAGGCTCCATAACGTAGGCAGTCGTAGGACGATTGTGGAAAGTCAGCTGAACCTGTGCCAAATAAAAAGAAATACAAACATAAAATATGAAATACCACAAAATGTGTTTTGTTTTGTTTTTGTGGTTAATCAGGTTAATATAGGTCAGAGTCACACTACACACACTACACTATACACCTGTGCATTATGCATTTCACAGCATGCCTGTCAAAATAAAAGTTTCTTTCAAAATAAAAAACAGGTCCGCGACCCTCTTTTGAATCCCGATGAATAAGGAAGACACCTTAAAACAGGAAGTCTACGTTACCATGGCAACCATAGTATTATTAATTCCATCACGTGCGAGTACGATCACTGTTTAATTTATAAATCATCAGAACAAACGCCACGTGTTGTTCCATCAGTAAGAGAGAGACAAAAATATCACAGAATAAAACATTTTTAAAGCATGTTTTTCTAACTAAATGATCCAATAATATCACGTGAACACAAACAACCAATTAACCTAAATGTTTAATAAAAGAATGATGAATCAGCGTTAAATAAACATGAACAATCATCAGTTACTGAGCATCAGTCTCTGAGTGACAGCTGTTAAATCTGACATGTTTCAGCACCAATGACATCATTTAGTCACTGAACTTTACCATCCATAACATCAGATCATAACTCCTCTAATGAATCAGCAGAACATGAAAATATAACGTGTGTTTACCTTTTATTCGTCAAAACATCCATGAAGAACTTCATATTCTCACAGCTTTTTTCCATATTTCCAGCCGAGGCCTGTCTTGTCTTTTATAAACCTAGAGCAGCAGATGAACTGATAGTTCTGTCTGTTAGAGGCAGGTTCTCCTGTGTTAGCATCATCGCTACAGGTGATGCTACTAGCTAAGCTAACTGCTACAGTGCTGCTGCTACTACTCCACAATTTCCACAGAAACAACTTTGACCTTCTTTACCTCAGGCTTCGTTTCACTTATTGGCTTAAAAAATCATCATTTTTAGTCATTTTCTACTGTTTTCTAAGCTGACAGAGAATCACTCTTTAGACGTAGCGTGTGGGCGTGGCTTGACTTTCCCCTTCCTTCCTCACTCACGCTGTGTCTACATTCAGTTTCCACTGATTTAAACTAAATAAATGACACAGCTGTCTAAATATAATAATTACAAATGTAATTAAACACCTAAAAGCAAATTTATTTATTTATTTATTTTTTTAATGAGGTGCTGGATCCAATCAAATAAGTGCCGGTCAAAATCTGGGAGGAGCCAAATGAAGCTCTGAGTACGATACCGTAATGACTCCATATTGGATGTAAAGAGCAACTTCTGAACTTTTAGAACCTGGTGGAAAATGTCAGAGCAAATATGATCAGAGTTAGTCATTTAAAGTAAAGTAGTGTGTTTTCCAGGTCTATAAAACATGTGGACATTTGTAAAATGTGAAACGTATGGTCACCCTGTAATACATGTCTTTGTGTCTGTCTGGAAAGGGGCGGGGCTACAGTTACAGGGAGAGATGGACGAGTTATTCTGACTAATTTCCGTAACAATAGACAGAACATTGGATCAAAATGCTGCGTTTTGCTTTAGTATTTATCAAACAATGAGAAGGAATTTCCTACAGTTGAGCTTCCTGTGAGTTCCAACTCCTGCATTTCCTTCATGACTCCTCCCCCCCACCTCAACAGAGCCTCTAGAGGTGTAAACACCAACATGTGTGAAGGTGTGGCCTCCATAGAACCATCAAACATCAGCTCAGTTATGTATTTATTTATTTGACATAGGACAGCAAACAGTGTCAACATAAATATGCTAGCGTTAGCGCAATAGCTCAAATATAATGTGATATAAAATACAGTTGAACAAAAACATTTAACATAAACATGACACAATGAGACAAATGTTAAACTGACTGACCACAGAAAACATGACAGCACATCTACTATTTACAGTTAATAGAGCCCAAGAATAAAGTACAGTATTATCTATGAGTGCATGTTTGCTTTGAATGTTTGGTAATTGTTTTCTGAAATTGTTTTCCATCATTTTGTTCCTCTGATAGAAACCATTTGGCTACATTTAGTCCTACACAGTTTCCTCTTAAGGCTCTGCTCCTTATTCCACTGTTTTACATATAAAATAATCAGTGACGTGCCGTGACCACTAGGGTTGGGTAGGCACGTTGCAAATGGAGACCACCAATGACAATTTCATATGTTTCTGCTGTCAAGTGTTAATTCAATTCAAATCAATTTTATTTGTATAAAGCAATTTCCAACAAAGTCATCTCAATGCACTTATCAAAATATAAAATTCATAATAAGAAAGAAAAAACCCAATAAGATCCACATGAACAAGTGTTTATCATCTAACAAAATCAACATCATAAACACCATTAAAGAAACATAAACATTATTTAATATAGCCTCCATACTCTCCAACAACATATATCTCATGACACGACAGCACATCTGTTGTTTGTGTTGGAAACACAGAAACATGGAGAAAATGACAACTTAGAACATCCTCAGTGAGGAACATCCACAAAGTCAATCCTTCCTTTTGTTCCATTCACTGTGAAAAGTATGAAACATGTTCTGACTTTACCTTAGTGAAGCTCTGGTAGCTCAGGTGTTGGTCTCCATCTTTTAAAAGCTGTCGTTTTTCCTCAAAACAAAGTTTCTCTATCATCTCTAGCGCTGTCATCCTGACTGTAGTGTTATCCCGCCCACTAGCTAGAGAACGTAGCAGCAGCGGTCACGTGTCATCTATTCACTAATGTGCTGTGAACTTACGTATAGCATTTAGCATAGCACAGTTACGTGCAAAGGCAGCTCTCTACGCTGCCTTTACGTGTAAATGGATGTCATATTGGGGACCTGACTGCGCATGTGCAAACACGTAAAATCGCGCAATGAGAACGGAGGCAGAAGAGCGACGTGCCTTTGGGAGGGGGCGTGGCCTCCCTCTGCCTTACAGCGGAGAGAAAAAAAAAAGAAAAAAAAAAGACTGTGCAGCTGTTCCAGGAAATAGCGCTGTTTAGTAATTTGGGCTATGAAACGCACAAAATGCGGACACTTTCAAACGTATAGGTACTGTAGGCTATTGGAAATGAAAAAATAAATAATTTATAATTAAAAAAAAATAATAATAATAATTATAATTAAATAATCAAAATATCAATTCACCCTTGGGTAGGCACTGCCTACCTTGCCTACCCTGACGGCACGTCACTGAAAATACAGTAGAACTTTAATCTCAGGGTATGGTGTGGGTGTGGACCCAAATGCAGAGGTAGAATTAGGCAGCAGGAAAGTTTAAAAGTCCATGTGTAATTACAAAATAACACAATCCAAGTAAAACCAGGGATCAAACACAGCACAACACGTGAAGGGTCAACAATACAATGATCCACAGTCATACTGTGTCCAAGCACTCAGCTAAATAGTGAGGGAAGCTTGATTGGGAACGGGCCACACCTGGGTGGAAACATGAGGGAGCTAATCAGTCACCAACCAAGCACACATACGTCACTGGGGGTGGAGCCACAAGCAGGAACACCTGAAACACAGACAAGAGTTAAACTAGAACACAGAATAAACAAAGACTAAAGACAAACAAAACAGAACCTGATTTTTAAAAATGAAGCATTCAGGAACAACAGTCCAATATGCTGTTCATAGTTAGAATATGACAGTATTGATATTGTAGAGGCTTCTTTTCAGTAGTTTTTAAAGTGTTGTTAAACAGAGACTGAAGAGTTCTCTCAGTGTCTGAGACCACGTTACATTATTTAACAATATTTTATAGGAATAAATAAAACCGTCACTGATTCTGTGGTTAGATGTTCCAAATTTATGTTTTTTACAAATTACATGATGAGTATTTGTTTGTAGTGTATTTTACAGCTGATTTAGGACCCGTTAGCATTAGAGATGCTAACAGAAAGCTAACACAAGAGGAAGTTTAACTTTTTATTAGGTTATTTATTTCAGGCTCAGTAATTGTGATTAATTGTATTTGAGCTTTAGTAATTCAAAATGTAATTGTATTTGACTTTCTGAGGATAAAAAAATAATTGTAATTTAATTGTAACTGAACAAAATGCTGGTCACACTATCATAATTTAATTGTCATTGAACATGGCTAATTGAAAATGTAATTGTAACGGAAAAATGTAATTGACAGCAACCCTGCTATACGTGCACCATACATGCACTATACTGTATGTGCATCATAGCAGCTTCCTCTTCAGTCTGTGCATGAGCATACAGAACTGTATCATCTGCATACTGTTGTACTTTTACATACATTTGACTAGTTGTTGACATGTTGTTGACTAATGTGAGCCTTGATGGACTCCAGCAGACTGTTGTCAGAGCTTCAAAGCTACATTTAGTGTTAAGTCATTTCAGTGGAAAGCTTCACATAAACACAGATGTGTAGTTGTGCAGCTTCTGCTCAAAACTAAAGTCAAATATCTCATTATCCACACATTCCTGTGAGGTCGTTACAGTATGTTTACACCAAACAACAAGCAAGGAGCTCCCTGAGCACCAAACCCAAAGTGTCGTGTGCACCCCTGGCTGTACGTTCATTATTAAACAGATGAATGTTTTTTGGGTCTGTATCACATAAACAATAGAGTGGATGGTGTTTTAAGGAGAAGGAGTTTAGTGATGATAAGCATGAGGCTGGAGGTCCAGAGAGGTTTGAAGGTTTGAAGGCTCTAACAGTTGTGGGACTTTTCCTTGAAAGCAGTTAATTGGTCCCCAGACAGTTGTGGGATCAGTGCACGCGGCTGTCCAGGCTCCTAATGAGCTCCAGCCTCATGGAGTGGTAGAGCTCCTCTAAACAGAGCCTCAGCACAAAGCAGCAGATTGAGACCAAACGAGGGCTAAAGTGTGTGGTATTGATCCACGTAAACTGTACAGAACTCATGTGCCTGGTTTTTAACAAGAACCAAGAAATGTGACTATTTAGTCGTGTTTTATCATTTTTACAGTAGTTTTAGGGCTGATTTTAAGATTTTATTGAATACTTTTAAGGCCCTAAATGGCCCCACAGAGCTTTTATTACCGTATACACCAGCACGTACCTTAAGATACTCAGGCTAAGGTCTGGAAACTAAAGGGGGCGGAGCCTTTTCAGTCCGAGCCCCAACACTCTAGAATGATCTGCCTAAGGAGATTAGGTCAGCTGACTCTGTGACAATATTGAAATCAATTCTTTAAACATACTTTTATCTGAGAGCCTTCATTTATTTTGATGTTTCTGTTTTAATTTCTGACCAAGACTCTATATCTTTTATTTTATAATGTGTAGCTGCCTTTGGAAAGCACTTTATAACGGGACGCATGATTAATGTGTTTGTTGTTTTTATTTTTTAATCACTTTTATATTTTTTTTGTTTGGTGCATTTTTCTGTTATGTATGTTTTTTGGAGTCATTATGTGTAATTGTGTATCTTTCGGTTCTGTTTGTGTGCATTTTTTTGAATAATTGTTATTGGTTGCCATTATACAGTGATTCTGGAGTAATTTTATGTACTTTTTGTATAAATATTGTTTAGTTTTTTGTTTTATTTTACTCATTTAGTATATTTTTAGTATAAATAAATACCGTGTGTGTTTGAGACGCTGACAACCAAACTACATAAACATTGTAGCGCCAATCAGAAAAACAACAAAACTGCGCAAAACAAAACGTAAAGCTCCAAACTACATGAGTGAGTGAGTAAATTAAAGTATTATCTATAGTCCAGCTGCCTTTTTAAAAAAAACAAAATTCATTGTTTACCTTTGAACCGCGTGGTCAGAGTTTAACTTCCATGTACGGCACCACAGAGAGTCTGTAGTTTACCAGATTGAACAGGTTGAGTTCAATACCGACTCTAGTGAAACAGTGCGTTAGTGAACAATTACAGTGATATGGTTTATACAATGGGAAACTTGTCTGTAAACGACTCACCAGTGGCTGATGGTTTAAATCATCTATTCAGAGAGCTCCGTGTTTGTAAGACACGATGACAGCATGGCAGGCACAGAGATGTAGACGGAAAAGGAAGTGGACTCTGTGACCCTCGACTTACAGGAAGGGTCATTTTTAAATAACCATGAAATATTGACTTAAATACCTTTTTTATCAGCACAAAAACGTTTTTAATATTTACTTTTTTTTTTAACCCAAACAAACTGCAACACAGTGACGTCATGGAACCGGAAGTAGCACGCTCAATACCGCGCTCTTACCGGGGGAGCCGTAATCTTAAAATTAATGTTTTGAACATTTTGCGACACCAAATGACTCTAAAATAACAGATACACACACTTGGGGTATTTGGAACCCGTTGACTAAGTTTCAGGTCGAACTTGTACCACATCGGGGAGATATTTGCTCCACACACACTCACACACACACACACACACACACACACACACACACACACACATTGATCATAGATAGATATTATTTGAATAATATTCAGTTTCATACATGTTGCATTTTTCTGTTCTAAGAGAAGCTACATGTAGCTAATCACAGTATCTACAGTTATGTACATTTTGTTTGTTTGTTGAAATTAACAGAAAACTCTCTTGTTACCCAGGGACCCTGAACGCATCTCAGGGAACACGTTAATGTAAAATACCATAACTCAGCTAATATTTGATCTATCGGAGAAATTCCACCAGTTTCTGAAAGCAAAGCTAAGGAGTTACTCTTCACAGTCAGTATCATGTCATTACAGTAGTTTTAAACACAAGTGACAGAATCATTAAAGATGCAACTTTGTTTTGATGAAATCATCACACACGAGGAACAGAGAGATTAAAGATGGATTGAAAGAGACCAAATATTGGTGGATTAATTACTAAATATCATCATGAAGATCCTCCTGATGATAACACCTCCATGGAGGTTCAGAGGGATCAGAAAATGAAGGAACCACAAAGAGAGACTTAGAATATATAATTAGTTAAAGTAAAATTTCATCAATCTGGTCGAGACCTCATCACCTCCCGTCTCCATGACAACAGACAGAATAAAGCTCAGAGTCATCATGGGGTCATGGATGGACACTTTCACTTACAGTATTTAATGTTCTGTTTATTATCATTTCTATAAGATGAAATGTTTCTCATTAAGAACGTTTCCATAAATGTGATTGACTTCAGTCATTTTTTTAAGTCTTTGTTATAAAAAGAGAAATTGATTTTCAAACCTTTTGGACCATAACAACTGACACTGTTAATAGGAAGTGTGGTCCGTTAAAGGCACGCTGTGTAACTTTTGGCCACTAGGGGCGCTAGACCTGCATTTTCACAACAAGCGCCCCCTAGTGGCCACAAGCACTGTTGTAGAAATCATCAGTCAGTCAGTGGGGCCAGAACCCAGTAGTTGACCTGGAACTTTGGGATAAGGATAAAGATGTGGGGCTGGGGTGTGACGTGGGGCTGGAGGAGCAGTCGCTGTCCTCTCAGCGCTGTCGGTGGCCTGGTCCTTGGCCCTCCTCCCCCTACTCCCTGGCATTGTGGCTGTCATCGGCCCCCTTTCACCAGGGGTCGGGATGGACGAGGGACGGGTGACCCGGCGTGTGCGGGGCGGTGTCCGGTGCCGGGCGAAAGACGGGTTGGTGGCGGCATCCAGGTCTTTTTAGCCATGACCAGGAGTCGATCAGGTGTAAAAATAGTAGCTGAAGCCTTTTAGCTTAACTCCATCAGTATATCAGAGCCTGTGGTCATGTGACTGCCGTAAAGTCATACGTTCTCCAGGCATTCAGGTCACATGACCTGGTGAAAGACGGTCCGTCTCCTCCAAACTTACATAGGCGGTGTTTGAAGAGGGGAGTCAGAGCATTGATACTGTCAGTGTGTGTGTGTGTGTGTGTGTGTGTGTGTGTGTGTGTGTGTGTATCATTAAACATCCTGATTATATCTTCATGGCTACTTTGGGATTTTCTGGATCCAGGACGCGTTCTTCCTCAATTAGGTCCTCATTATCACATGGTCGTTAAAACAAAGGAACTCCTGATATGAAAACATAAATCATCATCATACACACAATACTACAGGTGTGTGTGTGACCACAATCAGTTTTATAACAAGCTTTTTTTATTCTTTATATTTCTAACATTTGCGACTCTGCTTGATATTTTCTTTTTTCCCCTTTACATTATGTGGTTTAACTAAAAATATATAATGTAAATATATTTTTGTACTTCTGAAATGTTAAGGTGTTATATTTTATTATGCAGAAGGCATCCTAACTATTGTTGTTAAATATATATTTATTCATTTTTAAATGTATTTTCATTGTTTATTTGAAGATTAACCAAACAATTTTCTACTTCAGAACTTTTTAAAAATGTTTTATTTGTATTGATTATTATTTTATGTATTAATGACCTATATACTGTATTTCTAGCTTAGATTATTTTTCTATGAAATCTTTTCCAGGACATTGTTTATCCTACAACATGTCTATTCTATTATTTACTCAGACGTGTTCAATATACAGTATTAGTATAAGTACTGTCCACATACAGTACTGGTATAGGTATCTGGTCCGACACTAAGGGTGTGTAACATTGACAAACTGTATTTCATGTGTTTATTTATAATGTAGTTTGGTTGTGAGAATGCTTCGTCAGCTACTTTGTACGTTCAATTGTACAATTTGTTTATTATAAAAATGTTGGAGGAATAAAAGTTATTATGTTGGTTTGAAAAAGGAGCAGAAAAATATATGTACAGCTGTGGATAAATGTATTTTTATTATTAAAAACAACTGGAACAAAGTATGAAATCCCAGCTGTGGTAATGGTTAAAGTATTTTATCACGTGACCAACGTGTGTTAGTGACCTTATATACGTTACCTTTATACGCTTCATATACAGTATCTATACATGTACACACTGCACCAGCAGCTGGAAATATGTTGCATTGAAATAGATTAACAGAAAGACCTAAACTGGATCATCCATAAAGTCAGCAAAATGAATTATTATTAATCATTGTTAATTTAACAAATAAGATTCAATGATTTAACAGTATAATAAATGTATTAAATAGGTTAACGGAATTATGAATTAAAAAAAAACTTAAACTAACATAAATTTGGTGAAGCTAAAATTAAATGAAATTATATTGGACAAGTTGTGTTTGGGTAACATTTTTACAATGTAAACTTTATTAGAATAAATGTATTAAAGTTTATTAAAAGTTGGAATAAAATAGTAAATTGTAACTGAATGTTAGGAAACTATTTCATTTTATGTTAAAGGAATGTCACTTTAATTGAATTGAGGTTAAATTGAAAGCTTTTATTGTCTTTATACACTGTACAATGACATTTAAAAAGCAGCTCCATAAAAGTGCACACACAGCAATATAACAGACTACACTATCAGTTTAATAAGGTGAGGAAGAAGCTATCCATGAGTGTGTTTGTTCTGGTCCGTATGGACCTGAAGCTCCTGCCAGAGGGCAGCAGGTTGAAGAGGTGGAAGCTGGTGGTGGTCTTTAAAATGTTCCTGGTCCTGCTGAGACCACAGGAGTTATAGATGCTTCAGGGAAGGCAGAGGGCGTGGGGTGTTTGTTACCCTCTGCAGTCTCTTCCTGTCGGCCTCTGTGCAGCTGGAGTGCCACAGTGTCCCAGCGTGGGTCAGCAGGCTCTTGATGGTGGAACAGTAGAAGGTCACCATGGCTGAGTGTTTGGTCGCTCCTTCATGAGCACCCTCAGGAAGTGTAGTCGCTGCTGGGCCTTCTTGACCAGCGCTGTGGTGTTGTTCGATCAGGAGAGACACCAAGCATTCGCTCTACACACCCATCGTTGATCATTTCCCCTGTGATCAGTGAAGATAGTTCATGTGCTTATCATATTTAAATTTTGATTTGTGTTGAAATTTAAATGAAGTTAACTATAAGGTTTTGATAAAATGAATACATTTAAAAGCAAAAACATAATATATGAGAAAAGAATGTGTAAATGTTGAAGTTGTTTTTCATCAGTTTAATTTTCAAATCAACACATTCATCAACTCAGAAATAACACGACTTTATTGAAAATCATCTGCTTCATTTCTCCAGTGGAATCCATTATGGAAACTCCGTTAAAAATCCCTTTAAGAAGGAATTAAAATCAATAGCTCAACATCCATTGTTCTATGAATCTGTGATAACCACATTTACAGTATTTATTCATCTGAATAATATCCACTGTTATCCAGGAACGTTTATTATTATTATTATATTCATCTTAAAGATGGAAATCCTGGTTTTAATCACTAATAAAATGGTTCAAAGTGACCAAACATGGTGGAAAAGGAGGTGAAATGGGATTTTAAAAACCATAGAAACTGGTTAAAAGTAGTAAATTAGAGTTGATAAAAACAGACAGAAAAAATGGTTCAAATTGTCAATAATGGAATAATTAGTTTAAACTGGTAAATAATAAACATGATAAATTGTGAATGTGGTTAAATTGGCAAAAATAATCATGAAATCTGGTGAAAAGAGGTTAAAAGTGTGACATTAGGTGTAAAAGTGGTAGAAAGGGTTTATAAGTGGAAAAATATGTGCAGAAAAGTCACTGAAATGTGATGGAAAAGTGTCAGAAATTCATTAAAAGAAGCAAAAATTTGGCAAGAAAAAAAGATTAAAAAAATAGGTTCAAATATGGTGGGTTTGGTGTAGTTGTAGAAAAATGGTAAAAATATTTAAAAATGGGCTCAAATTTAAAAAAAAAAATCTTCTTAGTTTCATGAAGGCATCTGAAGACCTACTGTATTCCCAAATCAACCAACCTTTCTCTGAATCTAAACAATCCGTGTATCATTCGTTTTTTATTATGTAACAAAAACACGAAAAATTAAAAAAACACTAATTATTTGATATTTGTTTCCAAAACCAAAATGAAAAAATGGAAAACGCCTTAAGTGCAGGAAGTGAAGCGTTACACATTCTGAGATATCTTTATCTCTGCAACACTCTCTAAATCCTCCTCAATGTCTGTGAGGACGTTCTGTGTTCAACACCAGATAAAGACGTTTCTGATGCACAGTTGGAAGCAGAGATCTTATCATACCAAACTGCCGTTAGCATAGCCGTTAGCATAGCCGTTAGCATAGCCGTTAGCATAGCCGTTAGCATAGCCGTTAGCGTCAGATGAGAGTACACTTCCTGGTCACGTACGAAAACGGATAAATGTGTTTGTTTTTGTTTTTGTTTTCTGTTCAGAAGCAAAAGAACTTGAATTTGAGAATCAAGGCGTTTTCCATTTTTTCATTTTGGTTTTGAAAACAAATATCAAATAATGAGTGTTTTTTTTTAGTTTTTCATGTTTTTGTTACATAATGAAAAACGAATGATACACGGATTCTAAACCTTCTGTCTTTGTGATTTCTAGTGCGTTAGATTTACTGTATCTTGTCTAATGTCTTTAACTATTGTGACACCACAGATGAACATGTGATACGATGCAGTTTATTTATTACATGTTGAAAGATGACTGTAGTGTGTTGATCATCCATCTCCATAGCTCCATAGACCAGGCCTAGCTCTCCTCTGTCTCCTCGCTCTCCTCCTTCACTGCTGTGACAGATGTAAATTGATGTTTTAACAGTTGGCTCTAATGCATTTTTAAACAGGCACAGCAGCAGATGGCAAAGGAACGTGTGGAGACTGTACGATGGGCTCATCGTCAGCTAACGTACAAACAAGCAGCGCACATAGTGACACGATGCAGACTAGCATAGCTGTCATCCATCAACCCTTAGCCTAGCATGGGCTAGCTCCATCATAATAACACTCCTCATCAGCAAACAGCAGTGGGATCATCATCATAACTACAGGAAACTGTTGTTTACTCAGGATTTCATGAAAAATAGCAGCAGATCAGATGTTCTGAACTCTATTTTATCCACATAGACTCATCAGGACAGACAGGGACTTTAGATCATAGACAGATGGGACTTTCATTCCCTTCTGGATTTTTTGGCCAATTTCTGTGATTGTTGTTCCTAAAATGTCTGATTTTGCGGCAACTTTTTCAAAAAAACTGCAGCAAAAGTTGCAGCATTTTGATGCTTTATTATTTTCTATAACTTTGCCTGAACTGGTCAATTTGCCAAAAAACCTGATTGAATTATTTCATAACAAAACATAAAAAAGCTCAGATTCACAATAACTTAACAGATAAAGAATATTTCATCACATTTTAAAGGTTTTCAGTGCAGACAATATTTCAGAGAATCAGTTTAAGTTTTTGAAACAAAAAAATTAATAAATGTTTATTTTCCTGTGAGAATCTCATCAATGCAGTCGAGTCTCATGTGTTCAGTCATTTATAAATGTGTGGGTGGGGCTACCACCAGGGGGCGCAAACACCAATGATATTAGTCACTGCTACAGTTTTAGAGGACGGACTTCAGCCACGTTGTGCCGTCGATTGGACCTGAATCTTTAGTCAGATTGGTTCAAATTGTGAAAATTTGTGGTGATTGGACAGAATTGCAGGACCGTGCAGAGTTTACGGGGATTGGCTGAATTTGCATTAACAGTCCTGGAGGGTCTTTTAATGTTTCCTGGTACAATAACGCAACATCCTTCCATTTCAGGGGGCAACACAAGGTCACAAGTGTGTTTTTTAAAGGGTTCCTTCACTGTTTTATTACAAATATGTTCTAAAATCTTCTAAAAGTCTTCATTAGTATATCTATGTGTAACAAAACACATTATTATAAACTATATTCATTTAAAGGCACACTGTGTGACTTTTGGCCACTAGGGGCGCTAGACCTGTAACTTTCACATCAAGCGCCCCTAGTGGCCACAGGGGCCGCAGCATTGGGGCAGATGGGGGACGGGCAACCGAGCGTGCAGGGGGCGGTGTCCGGAGGAAGGCGGGTCAGCAGAGGGGGCGGAGTCTTTTTAGCTTCCTCAGAAGCAGTTGTAAACGTTGTGTTTGACTCGGCCATGACAGGTGGAAAAATACTAGCAAAAGCCTTTTAGCCCAGTGAGTATATCAGAGCCTGTGGTCACATGACTGCCGTAAAGTGAAACGTTCTCCAGGCATTCACCAGGTCACATGACCAGGTGAAAGACGGTCCGTGTCCTCCAAACGTGCATAGTCAGCACTTCCAGAAGGAAGCCCCGCCCAGAGCAGTGATACTGTCAGTGCTGTATATTAGTCTGAGGAATCATTTAAAATTGAAATCACATGACTGATGATGTCACTGATTGTAAACATCCTATTGTTTCTATTAGAGTGAAACATTCAGGCTGATTTTTACATCATTTAACAGATTTTTAGTGAAAACACCAGAAATGTGTTGGAAAGAGTTTTTGGGACAAACACAAGAATTAAGTAAAAACTCTTTTAACGTCAATAATAAAGTGTTTAGATGCAGATTAAAACTAACTTTTAAGCACAAATTTCAAGCTTTTAAATTTATTTATTTTTTTCTGTCAAGCAAACAATCTTTGATTTATTGATTATTGATTAATTGTCATTATCTCATAAAACATCATTGATGATTTTTCACTATCAGGAAGTTTATTTAAACTTCAGCCTCATGTATTTCCCCTCTAAGATACTTTAAAAATATATAATTGACAGTTATCATAGTTGATATTTTATCATGTCTACAGGTGAAAGTAATGGATTACAAGTACTCACGGTGCTTTTATGGATTCTTGTACTTTTTGGAGTATATTTCTAAATCAGTGATTAGAGTTAAGTAATTTGTTACATTTCTACATATACTGTACCATTACTGAGTCAATTATTATTATTATTATTATTATTTAGTGATTATTTTTATTTCTGTTTTATAGAGACATTGAACATAATCTGTATATTGTTAGTTGTTTTACTTTCTATTTACTATCAGGTCGTGATTTCTACATATTATATTATATTATATTATATTATATTATATTATATTATATTATATTATATTATATTATATTATATTATGTTGTTATCCACATGGAGCATTTGGAATGTTTTAGAGTTCATAATAATCATAACCTTAGAATGTATTTATTTTGAATTGAATTAATTGGTGTTATTTTTTTTTTAAATAATTGTACAATGTGACAAAGCTTTTATTTTATGCAGATGCCTTTGTGGAAAATAAATTAAGTTCTATTTGTGGTAGATTTGGTCTCTTTACTGTATGTAAAAGAACTGTACCAAGATTTATTACCAACCATAAACTTGGGGGGT
The DNA here is from genome assembly GCF_900634775.1 of Gouania willdenowi. Classification (NCBI taxonomy): domain Eukaryota; kingdom Metazoa; phylum Chordata; class Actinopteri; order Blenniiformes; family Gobiesocidae; genus Gouania; species Gouania willdenowi. The sequence continues at coordinate 26,251,615 of NC_041062.1, forward strand.
GAAAGTAACTAATAACTTTTATTTTAAGTACTATTTAATGCACCAACCTTTCACTTTTAGATGAGTAAACTTTGAGCAGGTTAATCAGAAAATACTGATTTTATTTACTTATTATTAGTGTCAAAATAAGTCAAACTATTGCATCTAATAAATTGATCTGCTATCTAAAGGTTTTACACTCGTGTTACAGTTCTTTAATATACTCATTACTAATGTACTCTGATCTAAACATCAATCCTCTCTCATCATGTCTGATGTGCTGTTTACACATTTTGGTGGAAATTAAAGGAATATTTTACACATTAAATGTATTTACTAGTAATTATAGCAGAATAATGATGTACTCTGAGTGTTTTTATGAGTCACTGCAGTGAGTTATCTCTTTAATTGTGAACGTGAACTAAACACATCTTTCATTGTTTTTTTATTTTTTGTCATTACAGGTTCCCATCAGCACAACTATAACCATGTGGCGTTAGGCAGCCCCACACGCACACCTAAGAACGGTAAGACTACAACTGAATCTATTTCTGTTATAATGTATCCTTTTTAATAAAATAATGTTATATGATGTTAAGCTCATTCTAATTCTCTTCTCTGATGATTTATTCTGACGAGGAAAATAAATGAGATCGGAATCAAAAAAAGATCAAAACGTCCTTTAGAGCAGGGGTTCTCAACCTTGGAGTGTGGACCCCTTTTGGGGCCTTTAAGAAACTAAGAATATTTTTGGAACAATTTACATTATCCTTTTTCTACACCTCCACCAAACTCACCATATTTTAACCTATTTTCATCACTTTTTCTAGACATATTTTTGCTCCTTTTAATGTATTTTTAATCCATTTCTGACACTTTTACATCACATTTTAATGACTTTTCTACACATTTTTTCCACTTTCCACCACTTTTACACCTAATGTCACATATGTTGACCCATTATTTTAACCTCTTTTCACCAGAATTCATCATTATTTTTTAATGTCCGTTATTTGTCAGTTTAAACTAATTGTTCCAATTTTAACATTTTGAACCCTTTTTTTAATTTATTTATTTATTTTTTTTAACCACTTTTTCTGTCTGTTTTTATTCACTCTAATTTGCAACTTTTAATCAATTTTTGTGGTTTTTAAAATCCCATTTCACCACATTTTCCACCATTTTTGGTCACTTTGAACCATTTTATTAGTGATTAAAACCATGATTTCCATCTTTAAGATGACTATAATAATAATAATAATAAATGTTCCTGGATAACAGTGGATATTATTCAGATGAATCAATAAATGTGGTTATCACAGATTCATAGAACAATAGACCATCATTTTACTGACTTTATGGATGGACCCCAAAAATCTCTCACTTATGCTGCGTTCACACTGGACTAACGCCCCTAGTTGGACGCTTGTGCTCATTGAATCAGACGCTTGTCACCGAGGGTTGAAGACGCTCAGTGACGAGCGAGCCTTAGAGCAGAATCTTCAGTGCAGAGGAGAATCTATTTCTCACATCAAAGTTTTTAAAAATAACCTTGACTTTAAGCTCATTCCAATTCACTTCTCAGCTGATTTATTCAGAGAGGGAAAATTAAAAAGATTAGAATCAAAACAGAATCTAAGAAACCATGAATCATTGTGTCAATTACCAACTCATTCAGTTGTAGATATCTCCTAATTAATACACAAATTCAATGAAACTCCACAATATTAGCAGGGCTCACATTTTTTATCTCAAATTGTTAAAATAATTCTTGCAATTTTCTTCAAATAACACCACAACATTTCTACAAATAACATCACAATTGGTCAGTGCCGTACGTATTTTATCATTTTTTTATACATTGAAGTGCAAATTAGAGCACAATAATGATTAGATTCATGAAATAAAATCACTTAAGATTAACGGTTGTTATTTGAACTAAAACCAGTTTGACTCTTTCAGACTCTTTTCCATCTTCTTTTTATTCAAAGAAGACAAAATATTTCCCGTTGTGATAATATTCTGCCTTAATAATTCCTTTCTTCAGCTGACTTTTATCATCACAGCTGTAACATTAACATTTCCTGAGGTCGTCATTAAGACGTGCTCTGGTAAGGCAGCGTGGGGGGGGGGGGGGGGGTCTCAGACTAACAGATGTGTTGCTTAAGGTGAACAGAGTAGACAGATGATTACAGACCATAATGAGGTCATGGGCTCAAACATTCACCTCCTGCTGTGCAGCAACTATTTAGCTTTGATGACTTTGTTATAATCATAATCATATTTCATAATCAGGCTTTGGGTTCCTTAGTTCTTGATGTTTAAAGCTTTCCTCTGTGTGGATTAAATTAGCCAAGGCTTCTATTTCACAGTCAGAGATAAAATAATCACTCATGCCGACACCAGGGGTGTCAAAGTCCTTTTAGTTCAGGGGCCAAATATGGATAAGTTTGATCTCAAGTGGGCCACAGAGGTTGGGAATCAAACAATTTCCACATTAGTGCTACTTTGCATTTCCATGTATAAATGATATTAAAGTATATGTAGAACAGGGATCACCAACTTTTCTGTAACTGTGGCTACTTATAGGTACTGTATAGTCCACAGGGGCTTAACGTTAGAAAATAAATTCACTAAACATTTAAAGATGGTTCATTTAATACTAAAACTTCATCAGCTGTATTTAATTCTCTTAAGTATGAACTACATATGTCATATGTATTAATCTTTGTGAGTTTGAATCCTGGAAAGTTAATCAGATTTCAGATGAAGCTCATTGGTGGCCACAATAAAAGGCCACTCTGAAAATGTTGAGTTTAATCACAGCACAATGCCACAGATGTCGTTAGTTCTGAGGGAGCGTGTAATTAGCATGCTGACTGCAGGAATGTCCACCAGAGCTGTTGCCCATGAACTGAATATTAATTTCTCTACCATAAGCCATCTCCAAAGGCATTTCAGAGAATTAGGCAGTACATCCAACCAGCCTCTCAGCCACAGACCAGGACCTCCACATCCAGTATGTTCACCTCCATGAAGGTCTGAGAACAGCCACATGGACAGCTGCTGCAACAATCGCTTTGCATTACCAAAGAATTTCTGGACAAACTGTCGGAAAGCGTCTCAGGGAGGTTCATCTGCATGCTTGTCGTCCTCATCAGGGTCTCCACCTGACTGCAGTTCATCATCATAACCCACTTGACTGGTTAAATGCTCACATTGGAGAGATGTTCTCTTCACGGATGAATCCCAGTGTTTACTGGTTCAGGGCAGATGCAGACAGCGTGTGTGGCGTGGCGTGGGTGAGCGATGTGCTGATGTCAGCGTTGTGGATGGAGTGGCTCATGGTGGGGGTGGAGTTATGGTTTGTTATGGACAACCAACACAGGTGCATTTTATTCATGGTATTTTGAATTCACAGAGACACTGTGACCAGATCCTGATGTTGCAGCGTGATAATGCACGACCTCATGTTGCAGCGTGATAATGCAAGGCCTCATGTTGCAGCGTGATAATGCAAGGCCTCATGTTGCAGCGTGATAATGCAAGGCCTCATGTTGCAGCGTGATAATGCACAAGCTCATATTGCAGCGTGATAATGCACAAGCTCATGTTGCAGCGTGATAATGCACAAGCTCATGTTGCAGCGTGATAATGCACAAGCTCATGTTGCAGCGTGATAATGCAAGGCCTCATGTTGCAGCGTGATAATGCACAAGCTCATATTGCAGCGTGATAATGCACAAGCTCATGTTGCAGCGTGATAATGCACAAGCTCATGTTGCAGCGTGATAATGCACAAGCTCATGTTGCAGCGTGATAATGCAAGGCCTCATGTTGCAGCGTGATAATGCACGACCTCATGTTGCAGCGTGATAATGCACAAGCTCATGTTGCAGCGTGATAATGCACGACCTCATGTTGCAGCGTGATAATGCACAAGCTCATGTTGCAGCGTTATAATGCACTAACTGTAGTTTTTATATAATTTCCAATTATGCCAATTACAATTACAAAGTCAATTACCTGAACAGAATCACAATTTAATTATGATTACAACAGTAAAAAAAAAAAAATCCAATTACAATTGCAGTTATAATGACAACATATTAGTAATTAGTTATCAATTACACAAATACAATTATACTTGACCCCAACCCTACATAGCCCTAACAGTCATCAAACGGTTTTCATCAAATATAAAGTTTTATTAAACTGGGATTTTGTTTTTTTCTATGGTTGAAATGAACGTTGGGATTTAGTTTTGTGGTATTTTCTCTATTTAAACAGTTTAATTATGGTTTTCTTGTTCTTTGAACTCTAAAATATGTTTTTATCTCTTGTGTTTTGGCAGCTCATCGATCATTGAGACGCGGTAAGTTCAACATACGTGTATTTACTAAAGTTTGAGCTCCCGTTCATTCACATTCACCATCACCTCTGTGTACACATGCACCACAAAGTGTCTTCCTCCTCCTCTTCCTCTTCCTCTTCCTCTTCCTTGTGTCCTGTGTTACATTTCCTCAGAAAACTAAAACTAAAGGTCAGAGGTCACAGGTTGGGAAACTAACCAAATACAAATGAACCCTCGGTGTCTAAAGATAACTAAGGATAATTCTCCCCACAGACGCCCAATAATCCTACCAAAATAAAAGACTAAGAAAAGAATTGGACCCAAGAACTAAAAGTGATGGTGAAGTCACACTTAACTCACTCAATACTCTAGACAATAGAACAGAGAGCCAACAACAGGACTTTTTAGAACGTGTTCATAACAGCTGTTTAGTAGCATCTATGTCGTCCTGCTTTACAACAAACTGATTTTTAAAAGTGTGATTAATTAATTATGCTCTGTAATTAATTAATCTAATTCATCTCTTTTTTAATTACACCTAAAAATTGCTGAGAAACGCCCTCAACTTGAAGTATTATCATTTAAATGACATTACTGTGACAGATCAAAAACATTGATTAATAACAAAGTCATTTATTGTTTGTTTTTAATAAACTTGAACAGACGCAGGTGTAATTATTTACATTCCTCTGTATGTGAGACTCAAGGGCTACGTGTCATATTAATGTGTACTGTAGTCAATCCACAAATAATAGAAAATACAAATGAAATAAAACATCATATGTAGCGCTATAAGTTAGCACATCGTAAACAGTAAGAACACTTTTCTGACATTGAACTGAAAATAATATTTATCCAGTGAGTTTGTTCATTTGTGAGTCACAGCGTGCAGCATGTAGCAGTTAGCACCGTCCATGCTAGCTGCTACATGTTTAGCATTGCGGTGGTAGCTGCTACATGTTTAGCATTGGGGTGGTAGCTGCTACATGTTTAGCATTGAGGTGCTAGCTGCTACATGTTTAGCATTGCGGTGGTAGCTGCTACATGTTTAGCATTGGGGTGGTAGCTGCTACATGTTTAGCATTGAGGTGCTAGCTGCTACATGTTTAGCATTGCGGTGCTAGCTGCTACATATTTAGCATTGAGGTGCTAGCTGCTACATGTTTAGCATTGAGGTGCTAGCTGCTACATGTTTAGCATTGAGGTGCTAGCTGCTACATGTTTTGCATTGAGGTGCTAGCTGCTACATGTTTTGCATTGAGGTGGTCATGAAGACTGCAAAGCTCTGGTGATCCACAAATTCCACGCTGTTTGGAGTGCTAAAAAAAGCGATTAAGGGCGTTATTTTTTTTCTGTAATGAATTGATCGCAATTAATTAGTAAATGATCCATAAAATAAAGCTTCCTCTGGCTTATAAAAACTAATTTACAATTGTTTGTTTTTGATTGTTCAGAACAAAATGTATGGTAATGAATGATTTATACTGTTACTGTCAAATAACACATGAGATAAAGGTTCAGCGATGTATGAAATCATTAAGTTCTCATGATAAGTGTAATTATTATCTGTTTATTGTATAAGTAATTATTCTTGTTCACTTCTATAATATTGAATTATTAGATTTGTGTAATCAAACCATATAATAGGTGGTTTTCTCTTCCACATGAGACAGTCTTCATCATATTAAAGCCATAATTATGAATCTATATGCTAAAGAGATTCCATTTACTAAAGCTGGGTTAACAACAGTTTGAGAACCAGTTTATATTTGTCCTTTGGTCATAAATGATCTGAACACAAAGCCAAACTTCTCTAGTTTAATAACACAGATAATTCAAACACATCCTTAAATCAAAAATGGCATTGTTCCATTTTTGTTTTGTGTTGTAGTTTCAGGCAGTCAGTGAATCATAACCTCTTGTATCTACCCATAGTATCAGATCAATAAGTCTTGTCGGGGATAATTTACCGTTACCTCGTCTTTAACCAGTTCTGGATGCTGTGTGTTGAAAAATGATGAGAACCAGACTAAAAGGTGATGAAGTAATAAAAAAATATATTCTAAACTAAATAAAAAAGGTACAAAGGAGGACAATCAAAGGTTTCCACCTGGCAGAGCAGACGCTACAGGAAGGAACAGAAAGTTTCTGCACAAACACTTTTACAGATATTCAAAACCCCACCCATGGAGGAAAAAGTCAAGGGAGGGTGTCAGATGGTCCCATGAGCTTGGCGCCACCGGTATCAATCCGATGATAATAATGTGCGTAGGTGTGTAGTGTGTATGTGTGTGTAGTTCTATAGTCTTCAGAGACAGCCACAGCTGGTGGTTATCTCGTGTTTATGGGGAGCGAGAGGAATGTGAGAACATCTGATCTTCTTAAGGGAAAGACAAAGAAAGGCACATCTTAGTAGAAAGTTACATCTGATAAGTAAGCATACATTCAATGAGTAAGATACACGAGTAAATATGATTTATTCATTTTGCCACCACAGCCTATTCACACCCTCTGTTCAGTTCTCGTGCATGAGGTCAAAGATCAAGAGATAAACTGTCTGACGCTGCTAAAGCTAATGCTGCTAAAGCTAATGCTGCTTTTCAAACAGTGATCAATCATCTGATCAGTGCAGCTTCACTTATCGGCATGTTTAGTGGCCATCTTGTGCACTTACTTCAAATGTGTAAATAAATTAAAATAATAGCTTAATAAAAATAATCATGAACGTGGTTAGTGAATGGTGGACAGGGTTCTACACTAACTTTATCAGTTGGTCGCACCAGCACAGAATTTGGTCTTTTTTTTCTTGAGCGGGGGTGAGGGTAGTGTACAGCATAGACATATACATGCTGATGAATAGTTGACTTAACTAGTGTACCGTAGTTTTGTATGAAGTAAAGATTGACAATGGATTGAGATATATTTTAATGTTTTAGTGACAATATTAAGTTTTTCTGCAACAAGCATTGGCTGAAACAACAGGTCATTTATTTAATATCATTATAACATTTTTTTAAATAACATTAAATCATAACAACAGGTTACATATTTTCTGTTTTATTATTTTACAGAAATACTGTACATGAATGAAGTTAACAGTAACATAACCAACTTATCATCTACATTGTTTCACCCCATGAATTAAATTCAGAGGGTCCAGCTCTGATAGTGGGGTCTCCTAACCCTCTTCCCCTGGTCAGGGGTCTGTAAGACAATACAGTCTATTACATTATATACAGTTATAATTATATAGAATAATGTTTGATTTAATATGATTTATATTGATCATGTAAATTAAAACTTAAAAACACTTTAAAATGAAATAAATTAACATTAATAAATAAAACAGTATCTTCATCTTCAAATTCTTACACATCTCAGTTTACATGAACACAATGTTTATAAAGATGATTTTTATAGTTAATGTATATGAAAGTCTACAAAAAGTAACATGAATATGATAACAAATGATCATGTGATCAACACATGCTAATTACTCATTTCTTGCCACACATAAAACATACATATTTAACCTGTACATTGGTGGTTAAATGAATCTGTTCCCACACAATTAAAATCTGTATTTTCTTCCAGAAATAGTGTTTTTGTTGGTTTAGTTTCTCACCAGGGATTTAAAACTTAAGGTTAGTCACAGGTGGAGGAAAGTTGATGGTCTGTAGATGTTGTAGGAGGTGAAGTAGGAAAGTGCTGAGTCATTGTACAACGTGATTTATTTTAGGTTAATAAATTATTATATCTTGATTTTATTTGTCATCATAAAAAATAAGTATTTATTTCAATAGTTTTTTTTAAAGCTATAGGGAGCCATTGTAAAAGAGTCAAAGGGCCACATTAGGCCCTAGAGCCACAGGTTGCAGACCTCTGCCCTGAGAGAACCACAGCTGAACATCTGTCCTGGTATCATAGTCCATCAGTTCTGGTCCCTCCATGATGATTCTAATGTGTACGCTCTATTGCTGAGCTCAGCACTTTCTTCCTTTTTACTGCTGCTCTCATTGTGAGCGTGCACTCAGTGATCGACTCGTTATGTCTGACTACGTTCATAATGGACCATGCGCACTCCAAAGGAGCACATTGGTGTTTTTACTCGGTGCATTCACCGTAGCATTACCTACAGTAAAGTTGCGTCCACAGCGCTGCGGTCAAACCAGCCTCCTCTCTGAAATCCTGAGTCAAATTACAGTGTCTGTTTATAGAGGGTTTTACTGTAATCCCACAGCACAGAGAGAGAGAGAGAGAGAGAGTGTACTCTGTGGGACGTGACGAAGTGCTCAGCGGCTCCGTATAAAATAAGGTCAACCATACAAACTCGCACAGACGCGACCAGATACAACTTTCACTCGCACACATTGAATATATACTCGCATATGCGACCGTTTTGGTCGCAGTCTCGAGCCCTGGTGGACCTCGTAAATGTACCTTTTCAAAGTGAGAACTCATACTGTCCTTTTCACACGCTTGTCCCATCAATAATAATAATAATACATTTTATTTATAAGAGCTTTTCAAAAACTCAAAGATGCTTTACAGTTGTTAAAACAACTACACAAGTAAAAAAAAAGAAACTAAAAATAAATACAGAAATGACATTACAATCATAAGTTAAAAGCTAAGGAGAAGGAGTATGGAAGCAGAGGAGGTCTCTGTTTGTCACATCTGTTTTATGAAAGTGCTTAGATCAGCGGAAAACCCTGCTCCCCCGATTTTGAATATGTGTAATATTAACTCACTTAGTGCCATTGACGAGATATCTCGTCATTTGCAAATTTTCACGGGGATTACTAGGAAACACCCTGGCGGAGGTCTCTCATCAATATCTAAGCTGTGGGGTGTTGTAGTGACAAACTGGGTCCTGAAGATGGCAGCAGTGCACCATTAGATGAGCGATTAGCCACTGATGCTACCCAGCAAAGCAGGAAGAAGCAGGAAAAGAAGTAAGATTATCGCGCTATGAAGTGATATTGTGACGTATCCAGCAGCTCACAGCTCCACATACTAACACAGAACATGTGTGGACCTGAGTGGATTATTGATAATGTTGTGATCGTGAGATAAAACCATCAACTAACCGGGCCAAACGGGTCATCCCTGCGTGTCGGGAGGAGGGGGGAGGAGTGGTGGTGTGGAGCTGGGTACAAAATACCCCCAGCCTGTGAGCCAGATAGCAAAATAATAGGTCACATGTAGGAGGTAGCAGCACCTTTGGATGAGAGATCATCCATGCTCAGCAGAGCTCAGAGGGAGAGGAGGAAAGGAGTTTATGACACAGAGAATGGCGCTACGTACAGAGTTGACATTCCCAGCAGCGCACACTCGACCAGAGCAAGTGTGGAACTCATGGATAATGTGGCGATTGTGAGATAAAACCATTAAAAAAAACGGGGAACACAGTGACCCTCTGTATGTCCGGGAGGAAGAGGAAGTTATGTGTGTACAGACTGACGGGAGAGAAAGTTGGAGGAACGACAAAATACAGTAAGAAATCCATTCAACTCTGACCCAGATCGATAAATAATAATAATTTTGCCATTAAAATCCTGGTCTGTGTGTGTTTTTTTTTTTTTTAGTTTTATATAAGGAAACGATGTTCAGATGTTAGAGCTGTCACTAAAGCAAAAAAAAAGCTTTACAGTCATTGACAGGGTTATTTTAGAAAAAGGCTTTTTTCTCAGCTTTTTGCTCTGAAACTGAAGATTTGTGTAAAACTTGCTCTATTCAACGGCTGATTACAAAAGAACGAAACAAGCCAGAAACATGTTTTTTTTATGAAAGTAGAGGCTTCAATTTTTCAGAATCTGGTGTCAGATTTCAGATAGTCATAGTAGAAAATATTTTGTGGGTCTTTAAATATCAGTCAAAATGCTCAAAAACAGCTGGAACTGAGGGGGTAGAAAATCTGAAAATGGCTGGAACTGATTTTCCAGCCATTTCCCCCCCCCCCCCCCCCCCCCCCCAACTCAGAGAACAAAACTCCAACAAATTGCTTTGATTGATTTTGGTCTGAGTTCAAAATACCAGTAACTGTTAGTCACCAGGATATCTGACGTAGCTATGGGTTACTGGTGTAGTGAGTCCACAATAGGCTGAAGTACGCTGCTGTTCACTCGTTAATGCTAAATGTTGATACTTTAGAACATCTGCCAATGTGAAAACATCGAGAATTGTTTGTTTTTACAAATCTGAAAACCATTTTTCAGCCATGTTTCTCACGTCTTTGCTCCTCAAACTAGCAGCACACTTCAGTCAATACCCAGTCATTGGTGCAGACGTATACTGTACCGTATATATAACACACAGTTTAACTCCCTGCTGTTTTACTTCTGTCCTCTTTTCTCTCCAGAGCTTCTTTCCTCTACTTTCTGAAGTCCAACCATTTTCAGTCCAGTTTTAGACCTGATTACATCCATTTATTCCTTCCCACAGCGACCAATAAATCTTTATTTCTATTCATCTGTTGGAGAATGGTGTAGGAACCCCCCCACCCCCCCACCCCCACCCCTAGCAAACGCTGTGCACTGCGTGACGGACTCACAGTAGATCAGAGCAGCAGAGAGAGACAGAGTGAGAGGAGAAAATGAGAAATAGGGGAATGGTGGATGGACGAGAAAGAATTAAGGAGCGCGGGAAAGTGGGTGGCAGCATGTTAGGATAGATAAGACTGACAGAGCGTGTGTGTGTGTGTGTGTGTGTGTGTGTGTGTGTGTGTGTGTGTGTGTGTGTGTGGCCTCAGCGTGTCCAGTCCAGCTCTCACTCTGTTGTTTGTCCTACTTTCCTTTACGTTCTCTATCCAAACAGACGGACGTGTCCTCCTGTCACCTATGTCCCACGCCTGTACACCCCCCCCCCCCCCCCCCCCCCATCACTGCCACAACGTCTCACAGGCACAACGTTGTTTCTTCAATGAATCACTGGTTTTAACCCCTGTGCACTTTTCTTTTACTCCCACCACATCAGATCATTTTAACGACTTCAGACCTATCCATAGATATAACATGTAATATTGTTTTAAACCCTTTTTATGTTTCTATGACTTTTTATCATGAGAACTATTTTTTTCAGCAGGAAAAAAACAGTAAATATGCAGTATTTCCATAAATGAATGAGGGTTAAAATTAAATATTTGTGATGAAAATATTACAGCCTTGACCGTGTTATTAATTCATAGCAGAATTTAATTTATTGCAATATTATTTATGACACAAGGACAGTTTTTAAGAAAAAATTACATTTGTAAACCTTGTATATTTTGCAAGATTATAAATCCAGGTCTTCACTGAAATTTCCATAAAACTTAATGCAAATGTGTCTGGTTGGTAGGTGGTCATTACAGCTAAAATATGTTTGACCTTTATTTTGAAGGTAGAGGCTTTGATCTATTAGGTATTAATTGGAAAAAAAACATGATGATATGTCATGATTACAGTATATGAAAAATATGTGGTTACAATGGGAGTCAATAGGGCAGATTTGGTCACCAGGTTACTAAGTGTCAGAATGATCCATATTACAGTATATCTCCTTTTCTACACACTTCTAATACACATGAGTTTAGAATTAAGCAAATAAACATGAAAAAAAAATTATTACAACTAACCTTAAAAATGACCAAAATATTGAGAGAAATAAAAAATAAAAACACCCAAAATGTCACTTTTGGTCACAAAGATGCTCCGAGGGTTAAAACAAAGAATTTTTCTAACTGTATTCATACCAATTATAACCCAGAGCTGTCAAGTTTATTTTTCCAAGTATTTTTGCTGTACTATGATCAAAAATCCACATTTTAACATGAGTTTTAACATGTCTACTAGGGCTGGGCGATATGCGCCAAAACTCAATATTTTTTTTTCTCAAAATGGCCATATATGATATAAATCCTAATAACTTTAATTAAAATTCAGGGTTAAATTTGCAGATGAAAAATGCCACAAACAGTTTATATGGTTAATAAATTAAAGATGTCAGGCTTCTATGTTGGAATATAAACACATTTTTAGTCATAAATGTTCAATGTTAAATATTCATTTGGATTTTCCAACATGGTGATGCCAGTCAATGTTACTTTCAAATAAACATATTTAGAATCTCTGAGGTCCAGAACCTTAGAAATGTGTTTTTAATTTTAGTATTTATTTATTTAATGTATTTTTAATTGAGAAAGCTCAGGACTCCCATTTTTCATCACCATGGGAAATGGACAAAAAAATGGAATTCACTTCCTGAAACTGAAATGACAATGTTGTAAATAATGTTATTTAATCACTTCATTTTATTCTAAACATGCATGTATATGGGATAATATTATACATTTACATGCAATTTTTATTACTTTAGTGAGAGTGGACAAAGAAACATCACTTATTGCATTAAACCTTATGTAATATGAGGTGAAATGATGGAGTTTACCTTTTAAAATAGAAATGGCAACATTTGGACTAAACCCTCCCCCACACGTTATGGAACACATCTACAGTAATATTCATGTTGCAACGTTAAGGGACAGACGTTAAATGTCACTGAGATAATGGCCTTAATGGCCTGTGATGACATCACAATAGGGAAAGACATGGGTTAACTGACAGAAACAGGTATTTAATCGTCGCCTCTACAGGGTTAGCATTAGCTTAAACCATAACCATGGTTACGTTTAAACACGTCTAGTTCAGCATAAAACGTTTTTAATGGAAAAGGAATCTAGAGGTGTGACTTTGTGACGTAAAAGACTTTTAGCAGCGTCTTCTTTTTCTCATTGAGGTTGTCTGACTCCTAAAGACTGAAGAAATACTGCTGAGACAATAAATTATAGACAACTTTCCTGCCAGGCTGTTTTACTTCCACAATAAAAACATGAATATAACAGACTTATAAAGCATATGATAGATAGAAACCAGCTCTGTCGTACTGGGGGTACTGGGGGTACTGGGGGTCTTTGCCATGTGGTGGTGGTGTGTGGGAGAAGTCAGCTCGCCCATTTTCCATCCTCTCCCCCTTTTCTTTGTGTGTATATGTATGTACGTGTTCTCCAGACAACAATCGGATAAGTGGCATCCTGACCTCGCAGACGGAGCCCTACGACCTGTCATTCTCGCGTTCCTTCCAGAGCCTGTCCCACCTGCCGCCCTCCTACGAGGCGGCCGCCAAGGCCGACCTCAGCCGCTTCTCCTCCCTGAAGAAACTCAGTAGGTCTAAAGTTCACTGCACTAGAGCGTGGGCTGCGTGTGCCACCACGGTCTGCATGATGGACGCAGCCCTGCATCAGTTGTGGTTTGTTCTGACTGTGCTGCTGAGGACATGGGTCACATGGTACCACTGAGTATTTGTTCACTATCTTTGTGGCCTTGAGCTCTGCATGAAGTAAGTTTGACCAATCTGAGCCAAGCATCAAATGTACGGTGAACATTTTAGAACATCCTCAGGTCTCAGAGTGAAGGTCTCAGGTCTCAGGTATCATTCAGGGATGGACTGGGACATAAATTCAACCCTGACATTTCCTGACCAGCCCACTACTATGTAGAAGCCATTATTTAGTCAGTGATTCTCAACATGTGGCTCTTTGGCCTAATTTTAATTATTATTTCCCCAAAAAACCTTTGAAAAGTTCTCAAACTTTTTTCAGATTTCCTGTGCTTTTCTTTTCTTTCTGTAATGCTTCTGGAAATGTCATTTCCATGACAGTACCTTCACATGGGATTAATAAAGTCTATCTACTAATCTAATCTAATCTAATCTAATCTAATCTAAACTAATCTAATCTAATCTAATCTAATCTAATCTAATCTAAACTAATCTAATCTAAACTAAACTAATCTAAACTAATCTAATCTAATCTAATCTAAACTAATCTAATCTAATCTAATCTAATCTAAACTAATCTAATCTAAACTAATCTAATCTAATCTAAACTAAACTAATCTAAACTAATCTAATCTAATCTAATCTAAACTAATCTAATCTAATCTAATCTAATCTAAACTAATCTAATCTAAACTAATCTAATCTAATCTAAACTAAACTAATCTAATCTAATCTAATCTAAACTAAACTAATCTAAACTAATCTAATCTAATCTCCCTTTTTTTCCCATTTTTGCAAGTCATTTTTTACACTTTTATCCATTTTTTGTCCCTTCTTAGTTTTTTTGAACTTTGCTGAATAAATATCACTTGTTTCTTTTTTCTTTACATTTTGCCTATTTTTGTTCCACATTTTGCCCATTAAAGCTACTCTTTACCATTAAAAACCACCTGGTTCCTCTTTATTTGTACATTTTTTTGCCACTCTTGACTGATTTTGGCCCATTTTAGTCACTAAACACTTTTTTGTGGCCGCGTTTTTTCCACTTTTGGATCATTTTTGACCACCTGTGATCATGTCTGCCTCCACTCGCTCATCAAAAAAAAAAATATAAATATATATATATATATATAAAGTGGACCTGCCCACTGGGTTGATGCCTGGTATACCAGATGGCCAGGCCACCCCTGGTATCAGGTCATTTGTCAAACCAAACTGACTCATGACTCAGCAAAACCTCCATCAAATGACACAATAATAAAAGTTTTCAGACTCAACAGACTGAGGACATAAAACACAGCATGACGTTGTATTTTGAAGAAACCGTAAATAAATACAGCGTCATCATCTTTGGATATGAGAGTAAAGTTAAAAGCTGTTATTTTCTATTTATTTTTAAAGGTGCAATATGTGGAATTTTAAATATGTCTTAAATACCTAAAATACTCATTTGAGTGTTAAAAAACATGTCCTCAGCTGTCATGCCATATGTGAACAACATAGTTATATTTACATTAATAAATATTGCCGGCCAACCTGTAGTACCTATTTTCCACCTGTAGGGTGAGTATAAGCCTGTTTACATCTCTGGTAACAAACGATGCGCTACCCGTGACGCTTACAGCAAACAAACAACTGCTTAAACATCTTCACTCATGAACGCGTCACACATAAAACTGATGATATACATCGTATGGCCCGCAGAAAACATTTACAGGGTGTATCAGAGAATATTGTCACCTGTACATTCAGTGGTCAGGACTGGATATGGTGGAAGTGTTGGTTTTACTCAGTAATACGCCACCTGGTGGTGGTAGAAATGACGTTGAATCTTTAAAGGTTCTACTTCATGTGTATTTCCAGTTCCTTCAAAAATAAAACCATGTCGTGTTTTACGGACTGAGGCTGTTGAGTCTGAAGACTTTTATTTTGAAGCCTGAGGCCGTGTCATTTTACGGCGTTTCATCTGACGGAGGTTTTGCTGAGTCATGAGTCTGTTTGGTCTGATAAATGACAGGTGTTCCTGAGTATGTTCTAACATGTACACGGTACAAATCCTGGTCCCTGTAATAACATGAGCATTGAGTTGAATCAAGGATCGCTGAGTCATTTATATTCTATGACGGTTTCATTAGAAAGCTTCAGTAACTATGGATCCCAGAGCGTGTTTAAGTACATTAAGCATCTTTGTGTGCCCAGCCTGGCTCACTATTGATTTAGCATCACAATGCTGGATTTCTGCCACATAATGAGCTCTCATCTCGTGATGTTTTCCAAAGTGAAAAGCAAATCTTCCTTAAGGCCTGTGTAATTTCATCATGATCGGCCCACTTCACCGCTGGCTCGCAGTCAGAGTGAGGGATGCTGCTCCTCAACTCGTCATATCTGCCGGGCAAACCATTGCCACTAAACACTGAGATGTTTTACAGGCTGAGCTGATATTTATTGGTTGCGGAACAAAGAGGAAAAAGTCATTATCGTGTCTTTGAAAAGGAGAAAAGCTTGTGAGCAGAAACATTGGTTTCTCATCAAGAAGTAGGAATAAAAACAAAGCAGAATTCTTTCTTTTTTTTTTTTTTTCAAGCAGCAAAAAGTCCCAACAGTGTTCTTTTATTAATGTTCTCTGCACCAAAGGACCGCCGTGCTGGTTCTATTGTTGAGACAATAAAGGAAACACAATGTGACTTTCTATTGATGCAAATTGGAGTCAAACTAAAAAATACAGAAATAAATAAATAAAACCTGTGAGTTGTTCAAGGAAACGATTGGTTGATCTTCTTTTCTTTGTTTTTTTTAATTTTATTTGCAATTCATAAGATACAAACAACTTATTTATACAATAGTAAAAAATAAAACAAATTGAAATATTTCCAGGTGCGTTTTACTTCTGAGTCATTCTCAAGTGATCCAGTTCATTACTGGCATCGCTACTTCT
Organism: Gouania willdenowi; assembly: GCF_900634775.1. Classification (NCBI taxonomy): domain Eukaryota; kingdom Metazoa; phylum Chordata; class Actinopteri; order Blenniiformes; family Gobiesocidae; genus Gouania; species Gouania willdenowi. Next base: position 26,268,198 of record NC_041062.1, read on the forward strand.
CTTACTTCTGTTCAGGTTCTTTTTCTTTTAAGCTGTTGTTTAAAATCAACTTTTCCATCATATCAATGTCCAGGATGATCTCACTCTATGAGGATTCCACATCGTACCAGTTTGTGGTTACGATTGGTTCATTTTCATCCACTAAAATCAGAAGTGAGATTGTTATTTTATTTTATTGCTCTGCTGTCCCCAGGCTTTCTGTACGTGTCATAATATATCTCTAAGGTCTTTTTCTCATTTCCACATTTATTCCTGTGCATAACTTGTCTTTTCTAAAATGTATCACAATGGTTGTGTAACTGTGTGTCACTATGCATGGGTTTGTGTTGCGTGGCATGGGTGTGATGATGATGATGATGATGATGATGATGATGATGATGATGATGATGATGATGATGATGATGATGATGATGATGATGATGATGATGATGATGATGATGGTATATCTGCTTTTGAATGCATGTTTTGTGAGGTTTGGTTTTTCCAGTGAACATTGAGAAATGCTGCATATAAAGGTCCCTGATGTCAGTGTCTCAGCATGTATGTGTATGTGCTTCCTGTCCATGTATGTGACCTTTGAACAGCCCCACAGCCACAGCTGCAGTAGAGCTCCAGATGTTGGATGTTCAGTACGAGCATGTTTTCTATTCCCTTTATGAGCTGAAGGATGAAGCTCAGAGTTCTCTGTGCCTCTACAACCTTTTCTCCATTCCCACTAATGCTTTTCATTTCTAACCTGTTTTTCTTCCTCTCTCCCTTCTGAACCCTCTTCACCTCCGACCTCTTTCTGATTCTCCATCCCTACCTCCTCTGCAGCTGATAAAGACGTTGAAGACTACTACACTCGGAAGCGTCACTTGCCTGACCTGGCTGCGAGAAGCACTCTTCCCCTGCATGTTCTCAAGTTCACTCAGGAACAGGTGGGTTTCTCTGGAGCGATGATGCTTCTGAACAAGGTCACATTTGTAACTGCTCCGTAACGTCTCCACTGAAAAAACTGCAGTCCGTCACTCTCCACCTCCTCCGTCTGTGATGTGTATGTGTAGCAGTGATGACTCAGCAGATCTCTCTAATCCACGTGTAATGGTGTTATATAGTGAATTATAATCAGAGATTCATTTGTATATGTTTGTGTGTTGTTGGCAAGAATGTCCCAGAATAAAGAAATGATCCAATAATATCACGTGAACTCAAACAACTAATTAACCTTAATGTTTAATAAAAGAATGATGAATCAGCGTTAAATAAGCATGAACAATCATCAGTTACTGAGCATCAGTCTCTGAGTGACAGCTGTTCAATCTGACATGTTTCAGCACCAATGACATCATTAAATCACATCATTTAGTCACTTAACTTTGGCTCTGGAGCCTCATGTGGCTCTTTGACTCTTTAGCAATGGCTCCTATAGCTATAAGAAAATATTATAATAATGAGTTGTTATTTCTTACCGAGGTTATTAATGATAAATGACATTGACAACAAATAAAATCATGACATAATAATATGTCAACCTAAAATAAATCACATTGTGCAATAACTCATCAACCATCAACTTTCCTCCACCTGTGATTAAATCTCTGGTAAGAAACTAAACCAACAAAAACACTATTCTGGAAGAAAATAGAGCTTTAATTAACTGCCAACGTGCCAGATTAATATGCATACTGATATGTTGCAAAAATCTAGCAATTAGTATTATATATATATATATATATATATATATATATATATATATATACACACGTGTGTGTGTGTGTGTGCGTTGACCAACAAGATCACGTGTTATCAAATTCAAGTTATTTTTTGTAGCATACAAATACATCAACATTTTTTTTAATTATTATTAATAATATTATTCAATAATTGTAACTAGAATTTAATACACTACAGTGGGTACAGAAAGTATTCAGACCACTTTATATTTTTTACTTTTTGTTTCATTGCAGCCATTTGTTAAAATCAAAGAAAGTTCAATGTATTTCTCATTAATGTACACTCAGCACCTTATCTTTACAGAAAAAACAGAAATGTAGAAATTTTTGCAAATGTATTAAAAAAGAAAAAACATAGCTTGGGGGCGTGGCCTGAATTTCCCCTCTCTTCCTCACTCAGTTTATACTTTCAGTTTTCTGTGTACAATGACATTTTCAGTGATTTCAACTCAATAAAAGACACAACTGTCCAAACATAATACTTTGATCAAAACACCTAAAAGCAAATGAGATGCTGAGGAAATGTCATTTTACATGAAGTGTTGGATCCAATCAAATCAGTCCCGGTCAAAATCAAATGTTGCTCCGGCAGGACCTGGTCCAACTTAAGCTCTGGTTGTGGGGTTAACGTGTGATATAGTGATTGTAGTGAATCTGAAGACAAACAGTTGATTGTGTCCTTGGAGAAGAAGGAAAACATGTTTTGGCTGAAAAAAACAGCTAATTTTGTCAAAAATGTGGTATCAGTGGATACAGTAGCTTATGTGCTCGCTTTTCAACCAGAGTCTGAAATGGGGCTGCTGGAGGCCCTGGAAGGTCATGATGTCGTCCACCAGGGGTAAATGAATGGAATTTCAATCCGCCTTGAAGACTGAGTATTTTATTTTGAAAATAAAGTGTAAACGCACTACTTCCTGTCCGGCATGGGCTTATTTTTGTTGAATTGCTGCAGATCAGCTCCAGCGTCCTGTAAAAACAGAAGGTCTGTGTATCTGCAGCAGTTACACATGTGGTGGAAGTTGTCACATTGACTTTAATGGAATCCTAGCAGATGCTTTGCGGTTCCGCAGCAGTTACAGATCCAGTGAAATTGGAGGTTTATGTCTGAGTGGACACTGTGTAGAACTGTGTAACTTGATGAGCTGAGCTCCTCCATGTTTTTGCTCCACAGCACCGGGAGCAGCAGCAGAGTCAGCCTCCACAGTCCTCCATCTCCCAGGTGGTCTCCCAGTCGCAGTCTTCTCAGCAGCAGTCCCAGCAGAGGCAGAGACCTCGCCGGGTGCAGAGGGCCATGTCCCAGGACCGAGTGCTTTCACCACAACGGGCTCCACAACCGGACTACAACATGTCCTCCAATGGTATGTCCCCGTATGGAGGACGGATTCTCTCCGACGAGCAGCTTCTGTCCGCAGAGCGACTCAGATCCCAGGAGCGGCTTCTTCCTCAGGACCGCCACACGTCCCAGGATCGCCTGTACACCAAGGACCGCATGTACTCAAAGGACCGCCTCCTTTCACAGGAGCACCTCTACCCTAAAGACCGCCACTACTCCCAAGAGCGCCTCTACTCACAAGACCGCCTGTATTCACAAGACCGCCTCCTGTCCCAGGACCCCCTGCTGTCCCCAGACAGGCTGATGATGTCACTGAAGCGTGGCATGGTCAGCAGCATCTCCGGTGGGTTCTATGGCAGTGACAAGTCAATGTCACGGGCCATTTCACACACAGATGTGTTCATACCAACCACACCTCTAATGGACCACTACAAGATGACCAAAATGCACTCCCATCCCAGTGCCTCAAACAGTAGTGGTGGAGGCGGAGCCCCCCCGGGACGAACTGAGCACTCCAACACTTTAGCCATGAACCAAACTGTAAATAAGAGACAGGCCTTTGCCTCCAGACGAACTCACACTGTGGAGCAGCTGCACTACGTCCCACAGCACCACCAGCAGCCGCCACCACAGCCACAGCACTACCGCACAGGAAGTAAGACTGAGGTGACTGTGTAACACCGCAGAGAAGCACTAGAACCACCACAACACAGGACAGCGGCTCTGCACTGTGCCTGGGGAGGGGGGGCGGCGTTCAGAGGACAGAGATTATGTTTCTTTGACTGATTCCATGACCAAGAACATTTGCTAGCTTACTGTGAGAGACCGGAACCACACGCTACACTGTACTCTGCTAGACCTGAAGGAGGGGATGTAGAATTATCCAGATACAATGCCTACTCTATTTTCCACTGTCTTGGTTACATCCACCTGCTTTGCCTCATCCTGTGTATGTTTTAGTGGGAAACACTGATAGCGTGTGTCCAAGCCTTCCTTTTCTGACCCTTTTCTTGCAAAATCTAAAAGGGCTTTTGCATGGTTATACACCAGAGTTCCTCCACTTCTTCTGTTGCACAACATAGCACTATTACAGGTAGAACATTATATAAAGAAAGACAAACTATTTGTACTCCTTCTCCTACTTATAGCATTAGGGAACCCAGACAAGAGCGGTCCAAGTGGAAGTTTCCATCATTTTGATCCATTTCTAGGGTTTTTTGTGGGTTACAAAGCACAATTGATCAAAAATGCTTATGTTTTGTTTTTTACATTTTCTTTACATTGGAGTAGTGCTGGTTAGTGTCTTTTGGTCTTAAAGTAATGACAGGTTTGTAACTATTTTTCTCCTATGTTTCCCTTTTGCTTCCAGTAGATGATTGTAAATATGCTATTCTATTCTAGATGCCGTATCATGGCCAAGTCTGTACTGGATGGACTTTGTATTAGATTGTCTGATTTCAATAGAATTGTTAAAAAAAAAACAACAACAACAACCATAATTCATCACTGTTTTGTGAGTTCAGAATAGAAGCCCACCTAGCCAAATATCTGACTGGACAAATAAATACTATACTGTATGTGTCTGCATTAAAAAACAAAAATAAAAAAACAGTTTGTAGGATAAGGAGTGGATGAATGTGTTGTTTGAACAGCACCACTGCTCATTCTTGGATGTAGACTGTGTTTCCATTACCATGCGAAAACTTGAAAACCATGGAAATAAATGAAAATGCTTGTCAAAGTAGGGTCAAATAAAACATCCATATTTTTCTAAACATGCAACAATGTTCCTCCAGTGTTGTGATTTATAGTTGCACATAAAATCTGATCAGTGAGTGCATTTCTCCCCCTGGATAACGTCAGTTCATACTTTATCAGTCTCAATAAGACTGGATGAGATGAAGGGAACATATTTCAAGGTGTTGTGTGAGTGCAGAAAATACAACAGGACGTGCCTTCAAACTCCAAATGAAAACCTTTAACACTTCCTATTGGTTATGATTGCAGTCATTTTTAATGTTAAACTGTTGGGGAAACTCAAAATTCATACAAAAAACTTGTGACATTTCCTTTAATTAAATAGAAATTGTCACAAAATCTAGTAAATGTAAAGTGTAGATCCTGTTGGGACTAATATCTGTCACTTATTACTTAGATATTTTCAGTTTCTTAAATATTTTTAAATTTATGTATACGTGGAAATGCAAACTAGGGCACACTAATGTTGAAATGCTAATGGAAGTGTAATTTCCTGACGGAGCCTTCCCACGGGATTAATAAAGTCTATCTAATCAAATTTAAATTACTCGTTTTCCTGCATAAAATCTGTGCCCACTTGAGATCAAATTGTTCCGTATTTGGCCACTGAACTAAAATTAGTTTGACATCACTGTCAAAAACAGCAGAAAACTCTCCAACAACTCAAGATAAAGTCCCTTCATTTGTCACTCGTCGTTTTAAGGAAATAGTCACTCAGAGCTCCACAGTTGGAGCGTTCAAGGGGATACCAATAAGGGACCATAGGTTTGGAAACAGATTCTACATACTGCAGCTTTAAGCCTGAACTGTTTCAATCAGACACTATTCACATCCGTGCATGTGCATCTAGAATTGTAACTCAGCTTTATTTAGTAGTCACTGGTTCTACATCCAGCTATAAACATGACAAACAGCTTTATGCTAAGCTACAGATGCTACGTAGAGGTTTACTGCTGCTGTAAAGCACTGCTGTAACACACACTATACACATACAGTATGTGACACACAGCTACACCTGTCACCTGACATTTGTGCGTTATTCTTGCATTATTCCAAACACATCACCTGATTGACTGAAACGTCCAAACCCAGCACGAGGCCGCGGTATAACCATAAAAACTAAGTTATCCTCTTTACACCTCTAATTTATACATATTTTGAAATAGTAAATTAATGACCATCTCTGTATATGTGAACTGGTCATTTTCATTTAAAAAGACACAAATGTATTCGACTACACTTATAAGCAAGCATTAGTTCAGTAATTGTTTTATGTTTTGTAGAAGTAACTGAAACGTTTTTTAACCCTATAATTATAGCACATACCATTATTAATGAACTCTTCCCAGTTCTGCTTTTTATATTTTAAGTTTGTTTCTCGATGTTCTAACAGCAGATGAACGCTGACACAGCAGTGATGCTAGTGCTGTAGCATATTCAAAGGATTAGACACTATGTTAACCCTATGTTGACACTATGTTAACACTAGTTTACACTATGTTAACACTATGTTAAGACTATGTTAACCCTACATTAACCCTATGTTAACACTAATTAACACTATGTTAACCCTAGTTAACACTATGTTAACACTATGTTAGCTCTATGTTAACACTATGTTAACCCTATGTTGACACTATGTTAACACTAGTTTACACTATGTTAACACTATGTTAACCCTATGTTGACACTATGTTAACACTAGTTTACACTATGTTAACACTATGTTAACACTATGTTAACACTATGTTAGCTCTATGTTAACACTATGTTAACTATGTTAACACTATGTTAACACTGTGTTAACCCTATGTTAACACTGTGTTGACACAATGTTAATCCTATGTTAACACTATGTTAACACTATGTCGACACTAGTTAACACTATGTTAACACTATGTTAACACTATGTCGACACTAGTTAACACTATGTTAACCCTATGTTAACACTGTGTTAACCCTATGTTAACACTATGGTAACACTAGTTAACCCTATGTTAACACTATGTTAACACTGTGTTAACACAATGTTAACCCTATGTTAACACTATGTTAACATTAGTTAACACTATGTTAACACAGTGTTAACACTATGTTAACACTATGTTAACCCTATGTTTACCCTTTGTTAACCCTATGTTAACACTAGTTAACCCTATGTTAACACTGTGTTCACCCTATGTTAACACTTTGTTAGCACTATGTTAACCCTATATTAACAGTAGTAAACCCTATGTTAACCCTATGTTAACCGTAGTTAACCCTATGTTAACACTATGTTAACCCTTTGTTAACCCTATGTTAACACTAGTTAACCCTATGTTAACACTGTGTTCACCCTATGTTAACACTATGTTAACACTTTGTTAACAATATGTTAACCCTATGTTAACCGTAGTTAACCCTATGTTAACACTATGTTAACCCTTTGTTAACCCTATGTTAACACTAGTTAACCCTATGTTAACACTGTGTTCACCCTATGTTAACACTTTGTTAACAATATGTTAACCCTATATTAACAGTAGTAAACCCTATGTAAACCCTATGTTAACCCTATGTTAACAGTAGTTTACCCTATGTTAACACTGTGTTAACACTCTGTTAACCCTATGTTAACCCTATGTTAGCACTATGTTAACACTATGTTAACCCTATGTTAGCCCTCTGTTAACACTATGTTAGCCCTCTGTTAACAATATAGATAACACTATGTTAACACTATGTTAACATTGTGTTAACACTATGTTAACACTATGTTAGCCCTCTGTTAACAATATAGATAACACTATGTTAACCCTATGTTAACACTATGTTAACACTATGTTAACCCTATGTTAACACTATGTTAACACTAGTTAACACGAGTGAACATTATGTTAACACTATGTTAACACTATGTTAACACTATGTTAGCCCTATGTTAACACTATGTTAGCCCTATGTTAACACCATGTTAACCCTATGTTAACACGAGTGAACATTATGTTAACACTATGTTAACACTATGTTAACACTATGTTAACCCTATGTTAGCCCTATGTTAACACTATGTTAACTCTATGTTAACACTAGTGAACACAATGTTAACACTATCAAACACAAACACATTGTCAGGCCGAGCTACCGGACTCATAACTCCTCACTTTGTTCTTCTTGTTGTTGTTGTATACACTAGTTACACTAGTAACTAGTTGTCGTGTACACTAATGACTACTCCTCATTAAATTGGGCTGTAATTTGACATGGATATTTTATGAGCGGATGTTAAGAGTCTCTTTTTACTCTGTAGAACCGAGTCATTTGACTGAATTCTCGGGAACGTGGTACGTGTTGTTCGTGTTCCGTGGGCTCGGCCATAGTTCATCCCAACTTGTTATCAAACTTTTTTATCCGTGTCGTCTCCCTGCCTCGGCTTCTTCTGTATACGATGGGAAGGAAAACACTAGCTGCAGTGTTACGTGTTCTTGTTCAGCTTCATTAACATCAATGAAAATAATGAAAGTGTCACAAATAAGGTCAAAGTAATTTTGCTCTGTGAGATTACGTTCAATCCAGAGGCAGTGATTTCATTTCTACACAAACACAGTATCTTATGCATTCGAAGAGAGCAAAGACGTCAAATGAAGCTGGTGTTAAATTACTGGGCCTTTGTGCAGCATGCCATGGAATTCAGTTGTGTTGTAGAAGAAGCTGATTGAAGGTGAATTATCTAAGAGTAAACCTTTATAATATATATAAACAGAGGTGTATAAAGTATCTCAAAAAATGACTAAGTAAAAGTACAAATAAAGACCTGAAAATGACTTTGTTAAAAGTGAATGTCTCCCGTTAGAAAATCACTTGAGTAAAAGTAAACGGCTCACATTTAATATACTTATCTTGTGGAAAAAATACTCAAGTATCAATAGTACAAGTAAAAGTATTTTTCAAAGTACACATAAAGAGAAGCAAAAAAGCCATAAATGTTCCCTTTATTTAACTTTTAGGTAAATTAAAAAGATATGGTTTGATAAAGAAACAGAAAAACACTAATGTTGTTGGCATCACAGATGACGGAGAATACGTACATTTTTTTTATTATCAAAAAAATAAAATTTTGGGCTAATAAAATAATATCCTGGGCTTTAGCCCCGAATAAAACAGCCTCGTGACGCCACTGCGTCAGAAATGAGAGGAACATCAGGATCTGGACATTATCAGATGATTTCTAATTCATTTTCTAATTTCCCATCGAGACGCGTGTGCTGGAGGATCCTTTTTCTTGCTGCTCACTGAGGTGTGAAAGCACATAATCTTTCTGATGCCGTGAAAAGTGTTTGTGTAATTACAAAGCAATGTTGTGAGTGTAACGCTGTGATTGCACAGAGAAGGTGGACACTGATGTACACAACCTGCTTCAGCCTCACTCTGACATCTGCATTAATAGTGACTCATTTTAATGCTGCTCGGAGCAATTTCAAACCTCCTTTAAATTCATGGAAACTCAAGAGCACCAAGTTTCTCAGTAAACAGCCACGCCTGCGATTGCTCTCCTCGACAAACACGCAGAAAAAAAAGAGGAGGAAAAAATCAAAAATGACAGGAAAGAAATGGAATAAGTTCAGGGTTCCAATTTACACTGACCCTCAGAGCCATCAGCATCTAAATGTAAATAAGAGCGTGCAATCAGGAGGAATCTGTGAGTGACGGTGGCTGTAAGATGGTTATGATAATCAACCTCGGTTCAGGCTGAGGGGACCAGCGATGAGTTCACAGAAATAACAGTAGGATAATTCCTGTGAATTCTACCTCTTCTCATGGTTTTTGCACTGAGCACCTGCTATAACTGTGACGTTCTTGCACCAATTTTCACCAATTATTGTCACGTCCACATCAGGCTCACTGGTTGTCAAACATCCAACAACATCAGCTGAGCCAGAGTCATATCTGTCAAGTATCCCATTTGGCCGGGAAACGAACACATTTTACCCCTCTTTCCTGCTATCCCCCATATTAGTATTCTCCCCTAAATATCACATTATATAATGTAATAATAATTCAAAGATTAAATAATAAAAACTGAACGCTGTCACTAGAGGTTAGGAGGTTAGTGCAGACACGAGCGGAATAAAAAACTTAGAAAAGTGACGTATGGATATAAGAAGACTTTACTGCAAAAAAAAACAAAGAAGTCGTGTAAATACGGGACCGAGAATTAACGTTCCTAAGGAGGAGCAGGATGGGTCAGTTACACATTCTGTAAGATTTGTAACTGAGATTTTAACGTCTCAAACTGGGTAAGTCAGCATAAAAATCAGCCAATCACAAGCACCACAAATATACACTTAAAGGGCCAGTATTATGAAAAAATGGTGTTTCTAATGGTTCAGCTACATTTATATACATCCTTTAGCCTCATTCAGAGGGTCAACATTGAAACCGTTCTGTTTCCTCCCTCCCTTGTTATTCCACATGTTGTAAAAAGTCAGCTCCAAATGGGACAGTTGAATTTTTCTCGCATTGTGACGTCATAACGCAGAAACTCCTCCTCCTCAATCCTGGCTCCTCCTACCCTATAAGAATGTGAGCTTCTCCCTCTCAAACTACCTCAAAGCTAAAACCGACATAGCGACAGCAGGTTGATATTACAGTTAATATCACCGTTAATATCTTTACATTCAGTATTTACAGTAGATAATCCAGTGTCTATAAAAGCGAGGAATCTCTTTCTGTCTGTCTGTCTGTCTGTGGCTCAAATAGCTCTGTGGTATAGGGACAGACAGAGTTGGGACGTTCACCATGGCGGCCACTTGGTTCAAAGATGCGCAAAGTTGGATTTGTTTATACTGCAATGCTACCGTTTATTAATTATTTCATAAAATTGTCCACCGGAGCGGAACCACTAGAATCACGTGTGCCTCAGAGCCAAACACTGCACAGCTCCACTCCATAGCCAATCACTGCCAGTTAGCATTAGCGTTAGCTTTGGAAACAGATAAACGGTTGAGGTTTATAACGAACAAAAAACTGCTTAAACATGTTTACTCATAAACGCATCACACATGTAAAGCTAACGATACATCAACCCTGACGAACATTTGCGGGGTGTAGCAGAGAATATTGTGACCGGTACATTCAGTGGTCAGGACCACTTCGCGGCCCGAACACAAGGGTGTGAACAATAGCTGCCGTTTAGGTGCCTGAACAAAACCACCGGAACACAAATAAAACAGGAAATTTACAACATAGTGTGTAATCTTCAGCTAATTTTCAGACCCTCACACAAAGTAACTTACTGCCTATAAATGGTGTATATAGTTGTAAATAACAATGTTTGGTGCTTAATGCAACTCGCATAGAATTAAACCAGGGAAATCACACACGCTATTGTACTTTGCACCCGCAAATAAACCCCTTTATAACACTACAGAGTACTGAGTATGTACACCTCTATGTACATCCAACATTCAAACACATACTCATTTGTACATAATTCAATTCAACTTTATTTATATAGCACAAAATACAACAAAGTCATTTCAAAGCGCTGAACAAAATATAAAGTCCATAGTAAAAAAGAAGAAAGAACCCAACAAGATCCACATGACAAGCATTTAGCGACAGTGGGAAGAAAAAACTTTTTTATAGGAAGAAATCTCCAGCGGAACCAGGTTCAGAGGTGGAGAACATCTGCTTAGACTGGTTGGGGTTAGTGAACAGAGGTACAAACAGAATAGGATAGAAGGATAGACCATCAGAGTGTCCCAGATTAGTTGTGCCGTGAGCCATCAATCAGGAACCGCTATCTCCAGCATCAAGACACCTGAAACAGAAAAGAGAGTGGAGGGCGAGGAGAAGACACAGACTGCAGGAAAAAAATAAAAAAATAAATATATACAACCGCGTCCCTGGACAAAACATCTCATTACAGCCCATTAGAGCTATGTGTGTAGATGGTGGATTGTGTTTGAAAACAATGTTGGTGTCGACTATATAATCTTAGATCTAAGTTCCTAGTTCCTATTTTTAGGTTTAGGGCTTTGTTCCTAGTGTTTAGGTTAATGCTATTATACGATGTACACTTTAGCAAATAAGTAGGTTTTAAGTTTACTTTTAAAGGTGTAGAGAGTAGCAGCCTCTCGTACTAAGACTGGGAGCTGGTTCTAAAGGGGAGGAGCCTGGTAGCTGAATGATCTGCCTCCTGTTCTACTTCTAGATACTTTAGGAACTTCCAGAAGACCATCAGACTGAGAGCAGAGTGATCTACCTGGACGATAGGGCACTAACAGGTCTCTATAGATATACAGGAGCTAGATCATGTAGAGCTTTGTATGCTAACAGGAGGATTTTAAACTCTATTCTAGATTTTACAGGAAGTCAATACTGTAGAAATATGTTCTCTCCTGTTAGTACCTGTTAGTATTCTAGCTGCAGCATTCTGAATTAACTGGAGACTTTTTAGTGAGTTACTAGAACATCCTGACAGTATAGAGTTACAATAATATAATCTAGATGTAACACATGCATGGATTAGTTTTTCAGCATCACTCTGGGTCAAGATATTCCTGATTTTATAGATATTACAGAGGTAGAAGAAGGCTGTCCTTGTGATTTGTTTAATATGAGAATTAAAGGATAAGTCAGTATCAAAGATAATGTCTATGTTTATTACTGTGGTGCTGGGTGACAGAGTGATGTCATCTAGAGACACTATTTACTCTGATAATTTATCTCTGAGGGTGTTTTGGACCAATAAAAATCACTTTGGTTTTATCCTGGTTAAGAAGGAGAAAGTTACGACTCATCCAGGATGTGATGTCATTAAGACAAGCCTGGATTTTAATAACTGATGAGTTTCATCTGATTTCATTGAGAGATAAAGCTGTGTATCATCTGCATAGCAATAGAAATGTATATAATGTTCTCTGATAATGTTACCTAGTGGAAGCATAGATAATGTAAAGAATATTTGTCCTAAAACTGAACCTTGTGGAACTCCATGATTAACTCTGGCTGAGGACAGATTATTAACATGAACAAAGTGGGTTCTGTCTGATTGGTAGGATTTAAACCAACCCAGCGCTGTTTCTTTAATCCCAAAAACACTTTCCAGTCTCTGCAGAAGTAGATGATGATCCACTGTATCAAAGGCTGCACTGAGATCTAAGATCACCAGAACTGAGACCAACCCTCTGTCTGAGGCTAAGAGGAGATCATTGGTTACTTTTACTAAGACAGTCTCTGTGCTGTGATTGGCTCTAAAGCCAGGCTGAAAGCTCTCTATAAATTGTTCCTATGAAGGTGATCACAAAGTTGACCTTCAATGACTTTTTCAAGAAATTGATATTGGTCTATAATTGGACAAGTCACTTGGATCAAAGGTTGTTTTTTAAGGAGATGTTTGATTACAGTGGTTTTAAAGGCCTGTGGTTCATAACCTGTTACTAGAGATGTGTTAATCCACTTCATCATATTAGTGCTGATTAGTGGAAGAACATCTTTAAATAGTGGAGATGGGATTGGATCTAAAAGACAGGTTGTTGGTTTAGAAGCACTAACTATTGAGGTCAGTTCAGATAGACCAATTGGAGTGAAACTATGTAAATAAAAGCTGCATGTTGAGGATATTTCAGGAGCTGCTTTGTTTAATAAAGTATTGATCACTCCTGCAGGGGGGACATTAGCTTTGTTTCTAATTGTTAGAATTTTATCAGTAAAGAAGTTGATGAAGTCATCACTGCTCAGGTTGACAGGAATAGAGGGTTCAACAGAGCTGTGGCTTTTGGTGGGCGTGGCTACAGTGTTGAATAGAAACCATGGATTGTTTTTGTTTTCCTCTATTAAAGTTGAATAATAGGAGGTTCTAGCTTTGCAAAGAGCTTTTTTTATAAGCTGACACAAACTTTCTCTCCAGGCTATATGAACTTCTACCATGTTTGAGGAGAGACACTTCCTTTCTAATTTCCGCGGTTGCCTGTTTTAGAAGATGCAATTCAGATTTATACCAGGGGTCGACCTTTTTATGAAATATCTTCTTGTTTTCAAGCGGGGGCAACAGCATCCAGAGCTCTGTACAGTGACAACATTGCACTGTTAATAAGATCATCTATTTTCTCTGTCGTTAGACATTGATAGACATTAGACTGAAACTAGACATGGATATAATTGAACAAGTAAAAGAATATAGAGCACTAGGAGTGTGGATAGATGAGAAACTGACCTGGAAAAAACACATACAAGTAGTTAAAAACAAAGTTGCCAAAAGCAGCAACATCCTACAGAAATTACAACAAATACTACAAACCACATCACTGAAGACGATCTATTCTTCCCTTATTGGGTCACATTTAAATTACTGCTCTGAAATCTGGGGAAACACCTACAAAAGTATCTTGAACCTTTATTTAAACTTTAAAAAAAAGCAATTTGAATTCTATATAAAGCACCACACAACACACACACAAACAAACTATTTGAAAAGGCCAAATACCTAAAACTGCAAGAAATAATACACTACAACACACAAATTCTCACATATAGGGCATCACTTAAAACACTCCCATATCAAATACAAAACGTTTCACATACAACAAACAGCTTATGAACTAAGACATAATAATGTGTTTATACAAGAAAGGGTTAAATCTAACATTGGAAAATACAGCACTGTCCATAGAGCTATTACCAGCTGGAATAACCTGATGCAGAGACAAAACAAACTTGGCTAGATTTAAAGAAAAAACTCAGAACACATTTTTACACGAATACGAGATCAACACAGCAACGAGATAGAACTTATCAACTGACCATTGACACAATCGACTCAATCTTCACGAACAGAAGATCACAACAACACGAACTAGCGTGTCCAAAAGAGACATTCCCGAAAGAAGATAAACTTTTCTTTTGAACTGGAGGAATGCAAACAACGTCTGGGAATGCAGGGAACAAGGCCGACATGAACAACGATAGAGAGTAGGAGGAATAAAAAAGACAATACTGACTACAGATGAGAATAAATCCTACACAAAAAAGGACAAAAAAATGAAATTGTGTTCAGAACAACCTAAGAATGTTTGACCAGAGAGGACAAGCTTTGATGTAAATTTTCTGAGCTCAAAATAGGGGACGGGACTTAGATAAGCAAACTGCTCTCTCGTCTCCTTTTTTGGCATGTACAAAACAAAAAAAAACAAAAAAACATTATTTTATTTAGGCTGTTGTTTTCATCATCTGCATGAATGTTAAAGTCACCTGCTCAGCACCAGATCAGTGACAAAGTCAGAGAATTCAGAGAGAAACTCTGAGTATGGACCAGGAGGACGGTAAACTATAACCAATAAACTGGGTTTTTCTATCTTGTTTTTGGGATTACAAATTTAAAGGCTTTCAAATGAATTTTGGTTAAGTTTGGTTTTTGGGGTAACTGATAAGCTTGAGTGAAAAACTGCTGCCACTCCTCCTCCCCGACCACTCTCACGGGGAATATGGTGATTACCCTAATTGGGAGGGCTGGCTTCATTAAGAGCAATAAAATCTTCATTTTTGAGCCAGGTCTCTGTGAGGCATAATACACTCAATTGATGGTCAGTTATAAGATCACTCACTAAGAGGGATTTAGATGAAAGCGATCTAATATTTAATAGTCCACATTTAATGGTTTTCTCATTATTTTGTGGTCTGTTTGGAGTTTTAAGGCACTTTTTTTCTCTACTGCATATGATTGAGAGATTTTTAGTCATGTTGTTGATGTCATGATGATTTTACTGATGATTTTAATTGATTTTACTGATAATTTTAATTGTTCTTATTGATTTTAAACAATTGAATGTTTTATCATGTAAAGCACATTGAGTTGCCTTGAGTATGAAATGCGCTATACAAATAAATTTGCCTTGCCTTGCCTTGCCTAAAGTTTGATGAGATTTTTATGGTTAACTCCTCTATTGTGAGCTTTAGTTTGTATTGCATGTTGTTCTGTGCAGCTCAGCACAGTGTTTATTGGGTATAATTGCTCTATATTTTGAGTAAAGGGCTTAAAAAAAAAAAAAGTTGTGCTGCTGTAAAAGGCAACTGAATTGTTCTATAACCCCTATTTAATGTAGGGAGAGGGCCAGAAATGAATTTCCCACATTCCTTTAGAAGATTAAAGAGAAGGTTAAACTTGTTCATGGTCCGTATCGATTCGCGTCAGGTGGTATTGTTCGTCCTTATATGTAACACTATTTTAGTGACAGTTACTGGCAGCGTGGGTAACATTTGATTAAGTTTGTTTAAGATAGTTTGACCTGTAGCACCTGGAATACAGTGTGTGATGGCATTAAATAATCTAATATTACTTGTTATTAAATCATCGGTAATGAGTGTAGTTTGTGGGAAGAGAGTGTTCGGAGTGAGTGTGCGTCTGTTATACTTGCCGGGAATTGACAACTCTACTTAAACTCCTCCCACTATATGAATACATACACCTGACGGGCACTGTACTAATAAAGATAAACCGAAGAGCACTCACAATCAGTTCCACTTTTAATAGCCGTTATACCACCTTGTATCGCCTTTATGGGATGATCTGAGGTGTTTGTTGACCCAATGCAACGCAGCGGTTAGACAAACTAATGGACTGTCGTCTTAAATGGATTATTTCTGTGGCCATAGTAGGGCATGAAAACGGGTGATGAAAAATTTAAACGTCTCAAAACGGAGGTTAGGCTATAGTAAGGCATAAAAAGGGAGAAAAAATAGCAAATGCCTGAAAAAGGGCAAAAAAATTTCAAACTCCTCGAAAAAGAAGGTATGTCTGTAGTAAGGCATAAAAAAGGGGGGAAAAAAAGGTAAAACGTGAAAAAGGGCAAAAAAAAAAAAGGCTAAAGTAGGGCATGAAAAGGGCAAAAAATTTACAAACACCTCAAAACGGTGGGTAAGGCTATACTTAGGCATAAAAAAGGTTGGAAAAAGTTACGGCAATAGCAAAGCATGAAAAAGGGCAAAAAAAAAGGTAAGGCCATGAAAAGGCATAAGAAAAGGGCAAAAAAAAGTTAGGACAATAGTAAGACTCAAAAAGGGCAAAAAAAAGGTGAGGCCAAAGTAAGGCATAGCTGTTAGGTGGACCCTTTCTTTTGTTCAGTTCCACAAGACTGAAGATCTTTTGCTGGGATTCACTCCCACATGATGATGCTGAAGTTTCTTTTCCCCATTTATTTTGCAGGTAAAAACCTTGAACACAGTGTAGATAATCATTACAAAGTCTAACACAGTTATTAAATAAATTATAACATCATCAAAACAGTAAATTTCCATTATATATTAAATAAGTAAATTTCTATAAATATACATATATATATATATATCATTTTATGACATTTACTTGACATGTTCAAGAATAAATATCAGATATTATTTATGATGAAACTATTAATTCCATATTTTTCCCATTTTTATGCATAATATAATTTACAACACAATCAACTCTTATAAAATACTTCATGTACTTTGAATCCAAAAATACAATACAATCATGATTTCCTTTTAATTTAGGTTGAGATAATCAATTGAATTCATTAACACAGTTAATTCCATTGCATTTTATTTAATAGTGACCCTTGACCAGTTAAACCAAACACCAATTTAGCAAACGGCACAAAACCACAACGTGAACAACTGCATTGAAAAGGTCCTAGATTTCCGAACGCACTGAAATGCACCACACAGTCCAAACTCAGAGTGAGAAAGAAAGAGACTTAGAGAACAATCGCCTCTCACGGGCAGTCGTCTTCAGTTTTATTTCAGTAGGGTACCAGTCTCTTGCACGTCCACCAGCCCCGCTGAAGCACTTCAGATCTTTCTTTGCTCACTTCTTTGGCTCTGACCTCACGCACGCCACAGCTGATCATGCTGAAAAACCTGAGGCACTTCCTCCTCTCTGATTAAAACAGCTGGTGCGCCGCTGCTCTTTCCATACGGGGAGGGCTGGGGAGCGCGCTTCCTCGTTCACGCAACACCTCCCACTCAACCTTCTTGTTATCCATGATGGAAGGTTGCAAAAACTTGCAAGGAAACATTTTTGCTGCTCTCCAGACCATTGCCAATGTCTTTAGTAGGCTTGCTAGACTGCTGAACCGCTCTTCGTCAACTTGTTTTGTGAATGCGGGTCCCGGCAGGTGCCCTGTGCAGGTCTGCTTGGATAGAAGGGAGGTTCTGCTTCAGCTCTTTCTTTGATTTGGAGTGAGTAAGTGCAGCAACGAAAGTCTTTTTCTGAATACGTATGACATTTTTTTTTGCTTCCACAGCAAACATCCATGGCTGATTTGATCGGCCATTCACTTTCTGGGAGGCCCAAGTACTTTGGACCCACCTGCCACTCTGAGTTTTTATCCAAATCTTGGGGTTTGCACTTCTTGAAGTAATGTCTGCTATATTGAGCACCCCAGGGATCCACCACCAATCTCGGACATTTGTGCTGCTTTGAATTTCCCCGACTCGCATTGGTGAAGAATGTTTGGTAACCGTAGCTTTCTCGTTGGATTGCTCCCAGAACCATCTGGCTGTCAACTCAACGAAGTGATACCATCTCTCAACACAAATCTTGCAGTTTTTGAGGAAATACTTTTTTAAACGACCTGCAAACACAGCACCACAGACTTCAGCCTTAACTGCATCCCCTTTATGATCCAATGGTGTCAACTTGGCTTGGACTCAACTAGCCATATAGTCACACCTTAAAGACACTTCCATCGTAAGTACAATACTGCACCATAAGAATGTTCACTACCATCAGAAAATGTAATACCACAGGTTCAGCACTCAAGTCACATGGTGACAGGGATCTAGTGAATCTCAATTGACTAGCTCAGTGTAGTTCTCAAGTAAGTTGATGGCATCTTCCCGCAGACCCTCAGATAAAGGTATGTCCCGTGTATCTTCTGGTGGGCAGTGCTTCACCCTTGCTTCTGAAAGGCTCTCCTTACTAGAATGGCCCCTTTCTGCTTGACTGGGAGTCACAAGGCCAAGGGGATCGTAAAGGCCGGAACTTAACTTAGAAGCTCTCTTCGGGTGAGTGGGTGGTTGGTGTATGTGGCTTTACTTCATTTTTTGGCAAATCTTTTCCCAATCGCATCTTCTTTTTCTTTTTAGAAAAATTCACAGCTACTATCAAGCGAAGCATGTCATCTCTAGGATCATAGCCAAGGCCCAGTGCTTTATTTTCCTCCTCAGGGAGTTGGTTTGGGAGGATCATTAAAGAGGATTCATTAGCTCTCAGCTTTCCACTTTCTGGCCTCCCACTTTGCCCTTTGTAAGCCACGGCTTCATGTGGAATCCACCAGCTTTTAGTATTTCTTTGATGTTGGCTGTCATTTCTTTGAGTTTGCTTAGATCATTGTGTGATGTAAGAATATTCATCCACATACTGTATGTATCTTGCTCCAGGACTCTACGTTCTTCTTTAAGGTGGTCAAACAATGGCAAGTTTGCAGTCTCCCGCATGGCAACCTGAGCGATACAGCCTGCTGGTTTGTCACCAGTGTTGACCCTTGTGATTGCATATTCTTGAATGTCTTCATTCTCAGCGTCTCTCCAGAGAAAAGCGGTGTAGATGGACTTCTTGATCCTCAAGCCAAACTGATTTTACATTTTCTTGATGTCCCCGAGCTCAGCAAACACACATTGCCAGAACCGTAGGAGAACAGCACGGAGTTCATTAAGGACATCTGGGCCTTTGATCAGTAGATCATTTAGGCTTTGACATCTGACTTTTGGCTGCTGTTCCACACAAGGCAAACTGGTGTGATGATGTCGTGAACTTGAGTCTTGTAAGCCATTTTCCATTTTGGTTCTCTTCCCAACTGCTTTTCAGTCCTTAAGAATGTTGCTTCAACTGCTCTTCTATTATTTGGAAAAGTTGATGGATCCATAGACCAAGGAAACTTTGCATGCCAGTGGGGCTCCTCACTGTGGTGATCTCCCATCACATAGGTCAACCCACTCTTTATTTGCTCCAGCTCTCACTCCTCAGAGAGGGACATCTCTTTCCCCCCAGGTTGACAATTTCCACATTGACAACCACCACACCTGGGCCGACAAGCAGCTCCCATGCTGTCCCACTTCCACAATCCATAAAAACTTCGGCTGGCAGCTGACGTGGTGGCAAGAGTTTGAGCCAGAGACTTTGGTCTTTTACAGGTGATTTCTTTGTACTGTGTCGCCGCTGGACCGCCTGGAGCGTGCAAATGTCTTCTGGAGTTGTGAGCTGTAGCTGCTACCTCTTCCAAGAGATCTGGGTGAGAGCCGCCCACCGTCCTCCCACAGGACCAGATCTCCAATAGACTGGATTTTCTCTGGGACAAGTTTTCCTTCCTTATGACTAATGAGAAGATTAATTTGTGTGGGCCGGACAGTTCACGAAGGGGTATATCGGGAATATCCTTTACAAGCCTCTTTACTGCCCAAAAAGGTTGTTGTGCACTCATCGTCATTTAGTGTGAACCTCCAAACACCTCCCACAAAAACCAAGTCTCTTCACTGCATCTTTCTTTTCGCAACTTTAAGTGCCTTGAATTTCTTGCAGTAGTATAGTTTATTTCTGTGGCCACTTACTCCACAGACAACATAAGCTTGGAGGACCGGTTGATTTGGTGGCCTTTGTGCGAGCATGCTTATGCGGGATCTTGTCTCCTTTCTTCCAGGATCATAGTCTCTTAACTTCTCCAACTGCTCGTAAATCTTCTCTTGACTTCTCAGAAATTTAAGGAGCTTGTCAAACCTTCTTCGAGACTATCCAACAGCTGAAACTTCTTAACCTCCTTAGAGCCGGTAGGTTCTCCTTGCTTTTGGAGTGCCTCACAATCTTTCTTCCAGGAATATAGTTTCGTTTACTCCCATCAAATTTTGGGAGTGCTGTTGGTCTCAATTTGATGGCAGGAGATTGGAAACACGGGGTTCCTTTGCCTTGCTCCTCCAGTTCCATTTTTGCCTGCATCAGGACCAGTGCAGGTAAGCTGGCTTCCAACTCCTCAACCGCTGCTGCAGGTCCATCCGGTCTGCCTCTGGATCCAGTGACTCCATTTACATAGGGTTTGTTTTGTCCGGATCCATATCCAGATCTTCTTTGGAGGCGGGCTCTTCTCCAGACTCCCTTGTCTTGGCATAAGTAGCTTGCATTTCCTCATTTACTTCCATCACCTTGTCAGCCTCTAGTGTGATTTGATGACGGCTTCGATGAGTTCTTCCGCTGGGTTTTTTCGACAAGATTTCACTATCGAGTTTGCCAGTCGGGGAAAACCTTTGTTTTGGCAGTTGTCCTGTCTTTTTAGCGCCCTTGAGCAAGAGGGTAGCTGAAGTTTCAGGGGTTGAGCTTCTTCTTGGGAGCAGCTTTCCAACCAGCTGCATGGTTTTTCACTGTTAGGTGGACACTTCTTTTGTGCAGTTCCCACAGGACTGAAGATCTTTTGCTGGGATTTACTCCCAATGGATGCTGGCTTAAGTTTCCTTTTCCCCCATTTATTTTGCAGGTGAAAAACCTTGAACACCGTGTAGATAATCATTACAAAGTCTAACACAGTTATTAAATAAATTATAACATCATCAAAAACAGTAAATTTCCATATATATTAAATAAGTAAATTTCTATAAATATACATATATATATATATCATTTTATGACATTTACTTGACATGTTTAAGAATAAATAGTCAGATATTATTTACGATGAAACTATTAATTCCGTATTTTTCCCATTTCTATGCATAATATAATTTACAACACAATCAACTCTTATAAAATACTTCATGTACTTTGAATTCAAAAATACAATACAATCATGATTTCCTTTTAATTTAGGTTGAGATAATCAATTGAATTCATTAACACAGTTAATTCCATTGCATTTTATTTAATAGTGACCCTTGACCAGTTAAACCAAACACCAATTTAGCAAACGGCACAAAACCACAACATGAACAACTGCATTGAAAAGGTCCCAGATTTCCGAGCGCACTGAAACGCACCACACAGTCCAAACTCAGAGTGAGAGAGAAAGAGACTTAGAGAACAATCGCCTCTCACGGGCAGTCGTCTTCAGTTTTATTTCAGTAGGTACCAGTCTCTGCACGTCCACCAGCCCCGCTGAAGCACTTCAGATCTTCTTTGCTCACTTCTTTGGCTCTGACCTTCATGCACGCCGCAAACCTGAGGCACTTCCTCCTCTCTGATTAAAACAGCTGGTGCGCCGCTGCTCTTTCCATACGGGGAGGGCTGGGGAGCGCGCTTCCTCGCTCACGCAACAATAGCAAATGCCTGAAAAAGGGCAAAAAATTTCAAACTCCTCTAAAAGGAGGTAAGGCTATATATAGTAAGGCATAAAAAGAGTCAAAAAAGGTAAGGCTATGGTTAGGCATGAAAAAGGCCAAACTAAATTACAAAAGCCTCAAAAGTTTAGTAAGACAAAAAAAAGGAAAAAAAAGGTAAAACATGAAAAAGGGTAAAAAAAAAAAAAAAGGTAAGGCTATAATAAGGCAGAAAAAAGGTTAAAAAAATTTCAAACACCTCAAAACAGAGGTATGGCTATAGTAAGGCATACAAAAAGGCAAAAAAGGTAAGGCCAAAGTTAAGGTGAGTTGACACTGAACGCGACTGTAGCGCTGCAGTAGCTTCAGTCGCTTCAATCACCCTTCATGTGTCGTTTGCACATAGTGGTCACTCCATCACTTCATCGCTCCAGTGACGCAACCACCAGGGAACAATGTGTGTGTGTGTGTTAAGCCGGAGACAGGTTAGAGAGAAAGAGAGAGAGGGTTGATCACTTTATTTCCTTCTTGTTCCACTTTTACGGTTTAATTGATCAACTTACAGAGATATTAAAGGATGAGTTCACTCAGAATGTGTTAAGATCAGTAAGAAGTTAACCTCTTTCATTTTGCCCCAATAAATTGAGGAAGTTGTACAGCCTCCACTGCAGCCGTCTGCACTGAAGTGGGAGGGAGGGGCTGCAGCCTCCGCTGCAGTGAAGGACGAGGAATTTGTTGCTTTGAGTCGCTTAAAAAGTTCAGACTTTCAAATTAAAAATTGTGTCACTTGAGGGAGGATAATTTGAGGTTATCATTTACATGTAATTGAGTCGCTTCAGTCGTGTTTAGTGAGAACACACCTTAAGGCATAAAAAAGGGAGAAAAAAATGCGAACGCTTAAAAACGGAGGTAAGGCTAAAGTAACGCATAAAAAAGGGCGAAAAAAGATACGGTTTTGTAAGGCATAAAAAACAAACACAAAAAAGAATGCCATGTGATGATTTCCAAGATGGCGCCGCTGTGTTTGGTGCGTCGTCCTGGTCTGCTAAACATGCTGCTGGTTTGTATGTTTATCTTGGCTGTCATGCACGATGTGTCATCTGCACTTGTGTACGATCGCCTGACACTGCTGGAAATTTGTGACACTGTGAACAACTTGCCTGGGTGTGCTGAATATGGGCAATCAAATACACCGTCACCATTCCTAGCCTCTGTACCAGCCTACCGGAGTCGTCCTGTCTGTGCACAAGAAAACAAGAAAGAAAGAAAACCCAGTAATATTTAATTTCACAGCCCCTCCCCCTCCAGCCAAAGCAGTGCCATCACTTCAGCTACAGCTGTAGAGTTTGTTGAGGCATTTCTGAACTCCAGTTTAAATACTCAGGATGAACTACCTTCTCCTCTGTGTCTGGATGGGTTCCTCTCCTCCTTTTATTCCACCTGCTCTGGTATTTTAGACACCATTGCCCCTGTCAAGCAAAGGTCCATCAAACCCAAACCAGACCCCTGGTTAAAGAACACCACTCGTGCCCTGGGGGGGGGGTAAGCTACATCTATCTCTAGGGATACTTAGAGACAGATTTTCAGACTATCAAAATGCAGTCAAAGAAGCAAAATGTAAATATTTGTCAAATGTCATCTTTACTAACTGCAACCGTGTGTTGTTCAACACAATTACACACAGTTAGACAAAGTATAAGCAGTGCTGTGTGTAGTCTAACAAACATGCTCTCTCCAGATATCCATTACCCCCAATTTCCACTGGATGCGGCTCCGCTGCGTTACGTCACCGCTGCGTTACATCTCTGCCGCGTCACCAGAGCTGATAGGTTTCCACTTTAGTCTATGTGTTCATTTCCTCCAGTCTGCTGCGCTGCGTGTCTGCTCCTTCCAGATGTGGTAGTGCGGTGTCCTCCACCAGATATACACAGGACTTCTATTTCTGGTGGGACACCGGAGCACGACCCATCAATCAGCACAGAGCAAATGAAGCTAAACAGGAAATTAGGCACGTACTCTGCAATAAAACATCCGGTTACGTTTCAAAATAAAACACTTCAGATGCTATTTCAAGTAAATACATCACCAAAACTTCATAATGTGTAAAAACAAAATCCCATTCACTATATTGTTTCCTCTCATACTGTAACTCACTGTAAACTGCAGCAACTTTGATTTAGTTCATGTTTTACTGGTTTTACAGTTTTATCTCTTCTCTGTTGGTTGTGTTTATGACAAATCCAGAGTCCAACCTTCTTGTTTTCCTTTGTTAGGAACGCTGACATGTTTATCTGTTTATTGTTGCGTTTAGAACACACACATTTAACTGCATTCTCGCGCGATTATATAAATATCGCGAGAACTGCTCTGTCTCCTGACGTCACAGTCGCTCAACCAGGGTGCACCGTGGTAGTGTTGTGTTCAAGACCGCACTATCCGAGACCAAGACTTCCCCGAGACCAGGCATTTGATACATAGTATCACTTGTTTTACATGTGATTAATGACTTTTTTTTTTTTTTTTTTTTTTTTTTTTTTTTTTCGCTTTTTATTATTATCTTAGGTATTCATTTATTATTTATAGATTTATTCATGTACAGTGCTTTGGTCAACTTTGGTTGTTGTAAAGCACTTTAGAAAATAAAACTTGATTTGATTTGTAAGGCATATAAAAAAGGTTGAAAAACATTCATAACGCCTAAAAACGGAGGTAAGGCATAAAAAAGAACGGCCACTGACGTCACTCTGCTGCGCCGCTGGGATTGAAAAGTCAAATTGAGTTATGTTACAGTTTGCGCGGGGGGGTGGGGCATGAAAACAAAAATTCCATAACCTCTTTGCTTTCTTTAGTTGTGTCACAAAATGAGTAGTGTTGAAGAAGAAAATGAAAATACTGTTTGGATTATTAATCATTCACGTTATTTATGAGTTAAAAAATGTAACTATGTTCTGAAAATGGAAATTAATTCATTTCAGATGTGCTTCTATAAAAAAGGTGAAAACATTTTAAACTGCTCAAAATGGAGGAAAGGCAAAAGAAGGAGGACTGTTGATGATTTAGTGTTGCTGCTGCTGCTGTGATAACACACACACGCTGCTTCAGCGCGTCCACTCAAAACAAATGCACGAAGGCCCAAAAAAAGCCTGTTTCAGAGTCTTAAACACTGGAAAACAGGTGAGTTTGGGAAAATAAACCTCAAATACTATGTTGTTGTTGGGGTTCTTAGAACAAATGGAGATGGTGAAAAATAGCAAAATACTGGACCTTTAAAGGATGTAAAGTCTGCCAAATGTGTCTAATAAGTCATTAGTGAATACCAGAGAACATGAGTGAGCATGAGAAATTATAAAAAAAAATATGTAATTAAAATAAAATGTAAAGACAAGCAAGTGAAATTATCAGTGCATACTGTATGCAGTGTGTTGACTTATAGGAACTGTAAGTATACTAAAAAAATCATTTTAAAAGTGCTTCATATTTATGTTTTCATTTAGGCTGCTATAACGTAGGAATGAAGTAACAGTACTCTTTACACCTCTGATACTTTGGCACCAGTTTCCCACAGTGCAAATGTTTGTTTCATTTATGTAGGCTATCATTAGATAAGCCTGGATGATGCTAACTGCTAAAAACACGCAATAAACGTGTTCATCACTACTTATTAATTCATTAATTAAGAAGGTTTTCTAACAAACACAAAGACAAGCAAGAAAGTCAGTATTTTTTCCCCCGTGGTTTTAATGAAATAACAGTGATGTATAAATAACTGGATGTTTATGAGGGTGTCGACAGCTGTTAAATAGCCCACATATTTTCATAATTTTTCTTTCGTTTAAAAACAAATTCATGTGAAACAGCATGTTCTATATCATTGTTAAAATGTTCTACACATTAAAAATACATCTAAATTTATACATATATATATATATATATAGACCCCCCTACAATGGGTTTTGTTGTCATCTTTTTCATGCCGTTGGTGTTTGCATGTCTGTAATTAAAACTAGCATTAGGAGGCCACAGTGCAGGGAGGTGATGACATCAGTCTTATGGATAATCATCGTTTAAAACAGGACAAGCCATGTTAAAAAAGGAAAAAGATGTTTTCGCTGGAACGCATCATGTCACTAAAGTCTCACTCTTATCATTTTCTGAAACTTGGCAGCCTCGACTAAAGCCAACAGCTAATATTGTGCTAACAGCTAATCAGCTCTAAAGCAATAGTGGAGGTTATATACTGTGTCATACCAGCAGAGCTACACACTCCTCTCCTTCTTCACTGCATCTTTCTTTCTTTCTCTACTAGTAAGTAAGTAAGTAATTAAACTTTTTTATAGAGCGCTTTTCACAGGTAAAAACCACAAGAACAAGAGAACTGTGGTCTACAGGAAAGAAAAACACCATCCATCCTCTTCACAACCGCACAGAAGAGAGAGAGAAGAAGAAACAGGAAACAGCAGCGAGGAGCAGGAAAGGATGGAGAGGATTGTCCTTGATGTGAAACGTTTGATGTTCAGTGTGAGAATAAAACATGTATGTACACACACACCTTAGGGTAAAACAGCAGAATCAGCATTATTAGAGAGTGAAGCCTTGTCATAACAGAGTGAGTAGCTGTCATTCATTGATTCTATAGAAGCAAAGAGAATGTAAGATGATAGAGTAGATACGCATCATTCATCAGAGCAGTGAGCGCATGCCCCTCCCATTTCACCTGTCTGCTCAGTAGCTTAGTTTGTTCCTCCATCAATGATCAGTGATCTTTAAACTCTTCAGTGCATGTGACTGACACTTGTTCATCCACAGTGGAAATCATTGTCAGCAAAGGAGAAAGAGAAGATGGCTACTGGGTCCTCCACGCCACTGAGAACCTCAGCTGGAGCAACAAAAACCACTATGTAACTGGAGGGTTCCACTGGATACGTCTCGCTGTGCCACGGCACCGACCCGGTTTTTCACCGCTGTCCGCCGTCCGGTAATTCCCACCGGTTGCGTTTTTGAGTGCGCCACGGTGCTCTCCGGTTGGACGACTGTGACGTTACAAGACAAAGCAGTTCTCACGCTATTTATTATTATTTATTTAGTTTACAGTGCAGTTTACAGTATGAGAGGGAACCATATAGTGAATGTGATTTTTTTTTACACATTATGACATTTTGGTGATGTAGTTACTTGAAATATAATCTGAAGTGTTTTATTTTGAAAAGTAACCCGATTTTTATTGCGGAATACGTGCTTAACTTCCTGTTTAGCTTCATTTGCTCTGTGCTGATTGAACTGAGTGCGGCCTGAGAGGTAGGAGTGGAACCAGTGGAGGGGGGTGTGAGTGACCCCAATGAAGGAGAGTCTATTGAGGAGGATGGGGTGAGAAATGGAGGGTGAGGATGGAGATTAAACCCGAGTCTGCTGCCATGAGGAGGTCATTGGTGATTTTGAGGAGTGCAGCTTCAGGGCTGTGGTGGGGGGACGGAAAACCGGATTGAAATTTATCGTAGAGGCTGTTTTGAGTGAGGTGGGAGTGGAGTTGAAAGGCGACTAAATGGGGCGGAGGTAATTAAAGTCATTGGGGTCTGTACCAGTTTTTTTCAGAATGGGGGTTATTACAGTGGAGTGCATGATGGCTGATATGAAGGGAAGTAAAGAGGAGAGGCAGGACTTGACCAGGACTGTTAGATTCAGCGTGAGTAATTTGGGGTAAACGGTGAGAGGAACGAGTGAAGAAAAACAGAATCTGATTTAACAGGGACAAGTGAGTAGAGAATGCAGGTGAGACCATTATTGTACTGTGAGACCAGTTCATCGGGGGGGGGGCTTGGTGATTGTGTGTGATGTTGGCTTCGGAGAATCATTCATACAATGGATCTCCACCCTGTACATAAACCTAAGGCCTCAGTAACCACAAACAAAACACATCCCAAAGCTTCACACTGCAGAGGGGAACCAGACAAGGCTGTCCACTCTCACCTTTGCTTTTTGCAATATTCGTTGAACCTCTCGCAGCAGCTGTACGTCAGAACTCTGTTATTAAAGGAATCCACTCATCCATCTCAGAACACAAAATTAATCTCTACGCGGATGACATTTTACTCTATTTGGAAGAACCGCCAATCCTCTTAGAGGAAGTATTTAATCTAATAAACAGCTCTCTAAATTATCAGACTATTCATTAACTGGAAAAATCATCAATCCTCCCTTTGACAAAAAACTCTTGGAATCCTGCACACCAAAATCCACAACACCCCTCCACCACAAATACAATTAAATATCTAGGCTTAAATATATCACCAAACTTAAATGAATTAATTAAACTAAATCATGATCCGATGTTGGACAAAGTCACAGAAGATCTGCGGAGATGGAACAATCTCCCCATCTCACTACTTGGCAGGATAGCCTCAGTTAAAATGAAAATCTTACCAAAAATAATACTTGTTCTCAATGATACCACTAAAACCACCAAAACAATGGTTTCAAAGATTAGATTCTACAACTACAAAATTCTATACTAGAAATAAAAAACCTAAAATAAGCCTTTCTACCCTTCAAAAAAACAAAGACGAGGGTGGTTTAGAAGCCCCTAATTTCATGCATTATTACTTAGCAAACCAAATACTATATTTAACAGAATGGCTAAATCCAAAAGAATACTACAACACCTGGCTAGAAATAGAACAGTTAGACTGCAAACACATTAAACTCTCTGATCTCCCTTTTATCACTGCGACCCTCAAACATCACAACTGCTTTAAAAACCCACTAATTGCCTCCACACTGACTGCATGGTGGAAAGCCCTGGACATCACAAATGGCCAATTAAAAACTAGTATACTCTCTCCAATCTGGCACAACCCCGACTTTAAAAAAAAAAAAACACCACTCTATCTGAAGACATGGGAAGAGAGTGGAATCACTCATCTCCAAGACCTTTTTGAAAATGACAAGATCAGGTCATATAACAATCTAACCCAAGCATTCGATATAAATAAAAGTAACTTTCTACAGTACTTACAAGTAACAGAGACAATAAAGAAAACCACTCCACTAGACTTAACTACGTTACAACCTCCAGAACTAGCTATATATGAAAAAAATCTCAACAAATCAAAAAAACTCTCAAAATATACAGAGCGCTTTCGAACACTAACTGTAATTACTTACCAATCGCGAAGTGGGAGGCCGAACTCTCAATCACCCCGAGCACTGATTTCTGGGCAGAAATTTGTTGTAATACTTTTAAGATGACAAAAAACACAAACCTTCAGCTAATTCAATACAAGGTCCTCCACAGATCCCACATTACCCAACAGAAAATGCATAAAATGGGCTTCTCAGCAACAGACATCTGCTCTCAGTGCACCCAGAATACAGCGGATTCCTATTTACATGCCTTATGGCTTTGCTCCCCAGTTCAACACTTTTGGATTCTAATCACTGAAAAACTGTCCTCCATTTTGGACTACAGAATTCCTTTATCTCCAAATCTTTGTTTGATTGGAGACCTGACAATGCTTCAACCTCCAGCAAACCAATCACAATCAATCCTTGCGGCACTAGCCATAGCAAAAAAAACAATATTACTAAATTGGAAAGACAAAAATCCTTAACATAAACCAATGGCAAAATCTCCTCACAGAATTTATTTCCATGGAAAAGATGTCTGCTCTCAGAAAACAAAAAAAATAACGTGCTTTGAGGAGCGTTGGACTCCTTTTTTAATTGCATTAAATCTAAATTTTTAAAAGCCTGATGATCTAGCCTGCAAGCGACTGCCAGCACCACTCTTTACTAACGCACTAGCCCAACTGTAGGCCGGGGCCGCCTTGGGCCTCTGGGGTGGTCTTGGTCAGGATGGCTGGGGTGGGTTGCCGGGGTGCCTTGTTGCCTCAGCACGGGTGTGCATTCCTTCTGGGTGTTCACGGGGTCCCGGGGCTGTTTGATTTGGCGCCGTTGCCCCTTGCATGCGCATCTGGTTGGTCTCTGGGGCTGGGGCCCTGCGTGCTCCCCTGCCGCTCCTTCCCCTTGCTCCCTGTCCCCTGTCTCGTCCTCCCCCCCTCCTCCTCCTTTGCTCTTGCGCCCGCCATCCTGTGGGGTTGGGTTTGGGGGGCTCCTGTTGGCCTGGGGCTGTGGGGGGGCTGTGGCTCCCGCTTGGGGGGCGGGCGGTGCCGTGCCGGGTGGGTTGGCTGGGGGGTGGTCTCGTTGGGGGGCCTGGGTGGTGGGGTCCTTGGCTCCGGTCCGGGGGGATCCGGGGTGGGGGTAGCTTTGGGGGTGGCTGCTGCCCGGGGTCGGCGATTGCCTCCTGGGTTGCTGGGTGGCGGGGTGTGGCTGTGGGTTGCTCCGTCGGCCCTTGCGGGTCCTTGGCTTGGCTCCCTGGGGCGCACCTTTGCTAGGGATGTCGCTTGCGCGACGGGCTAGGCGGGGCCCCCTCGGGGGCTTTTTGTACGACCGCAATGGCCGGGGTGTGGACGTTATGGCTAGGGGGTGGGGGGAGGGGTGCTATGGGGCCTCCCCGGGGGTCGTATTGGGCGGGTGTGCGGGGGCGCGGCGCGTGGTTCCTGGCCCGGTGGATCCGCGTTGGGATTGGCTGGTCTGCTGGCTGGGTGCACCGGGCGCCGTGGGCGCGATTCCGGGGCGGGGGTGCCCCGGGGGCGGATCCTTGGGCTACGTGTCCGGGGAGGTGCTCTCCGGCCATCTGCCCGGGGACCGGCCGCGGCTCGTGGCGGCGCTGCGCAGCCTTGGGCGGGGCGGGGCTGTGGCCTTGGGCGCGCTGTTGTTTGGGGTGCTGGCGTCGGGGGGGTGTCTCGTGCCGGTGCGTGGGTCGTCGGGGATTGCCTCCGTGGGGGGGGGGGGCTCTATTGGCGCCGTTGGTGTGGGGGGGCGGTTCCGGGCTGGGGGTGCTTCGGTACTCTGGCTTGCCGGTCCGTGGCTGGCGGATGGCTTGCTTGCCGGTGGATGGCGTCCTCTCTCGTCGGGGGGGCCGGGGCCGCCTCCCGGTGGAGAGTGTTGTATCGTGGCGCCGGGTGGGCCTGTGCTGGCCCTGGTGCGGGCATGGGCCTCCCCCCCGCTCGGCCGCTCCCCTTGGTGGCGGGGTGGCGTTGCTGCTCCGGGCCGGCGGGCGGCGGGGGTCGCCCCCTGGGGCGCCGGGGGATGTTGTTGGTGCCTGGCTGTGCCCGGGGTGGGGGGTGTCGCCGTGCTCCGCGGGGGCCGGCGCGGTCTGGGGGTGCCGTGGGGGGGGGTCTCCGGCTGTGCTGTTCCGGGGCCCGCAGTGCCACTTGCCCGTCTGCGCCATCTACCCTCTCGCGTGGCCCGCCACGCGGACGGGCCCGGCTCACACTGGACAGGCCTCCTACATGTTCACTTCCCCCCCCCCAGCTGGTCGGGCTCACTCACAAATGCACCACACACCAATACCCACCCCTTGGGGGGCTGGATGGTGGGGCTGGGGGTGGAGGGGGCCGCCACCTGTGTTACTATGTAGTGGCGTGGGGGCGGCCCTCCCACCTCTAGTTGCCCTACTAATCCCTCCAATTTTAATCGCATCTCAACATGTCACCCCCCGGAGGGTGTATCATCTTTTACACCCTCCGGCCTATTACACCACATACACATAAATCCACAGAGGCTGGAGGGGGAGCACCGCTCCCCTCCATCCCCCTTCTTTTAATTACACCCCATACATTCACCAAGCCACACATTCACAGGGGATCGGGAAGTGCCTCTCCATTGGGGAATGGAGAGGCACCATAACAGGGTGGTGGGTTGGTACACATATTTGGGCCTCTCCGGTGGGGGCCTGGCCCCTCTGTTGGTGGCTGGGCCACTGCATAGAGCAAAAGCACATCAAGATGGTGCGGTCGGGCGTGGCGGTGGGTCTCGGGGGGGCTTTGCCGGGGTCTCTCCTTGCGGGGTCTTTCCGGGCTGTGTCGGCCGGGTGGGGCGCGGGGGTGCCTCTCCCCCTTGGGTGTGGCTTGGTGCTTGCTTTATCTCCTGGTGGCCTTGGGGGCGGGCCCCGCGGTGTGCGGGCCCGGGGCGGCCTGCCTCGCCGGTTTGGGGGGTGGGTGTGCTGGGGGGGTGCTGGTGTCCTCGCCGGGGTTGGGGCGGGGTTGCTTGGCGCCTCGGGGTGATGCTGTTTACTGGGGGGCGGCGCTAGCTGTTCCGGTGGTGGAGGTTGCTGTCGGCCGCCTGGTGGGTCTATCCTGCCGTTTGCGGACTGGTGGGTGGGTCCGGGGCATCTTTGGCTGGGGGCTGCTGTCCCGCACTTGATGTGTGCCGTTGGGGTGCCTCCGTCCCCGCGGTGGGGATCGCCGGTTGCTCGCGGGCCGGCGGGGGGCGCTGCTCCGTGGCTGGCGCTGTCCGGAGGGCGGCGGGCCCTGGGCTGCTGGCCGTGGGCTGTCCGGGGCTGTGCGGTCCTGCTGGGCCGTGGCCGGGTCCCGGGCGGGGGTGGGGATGCGTCCCGGGGGGCTTGGCCCGGGGGCTTGCCCTTGGGGGGTCCTGGTCCCGGGGGTGCTCCTGGGGCCCGGGGTGCTTGGCCTGCTGGCCGGGCCGGTCCTGGCGGGGGTCTTTCGGGGCGGGTGGCGCGTGCCGCGCCCTTGCGTACCTACTGGTACGGCCCCTGCTTGGGCAGTGCCCCGTGAGGTAGGGTGTCGGGGGCCGGAATAGGGGGCCACATCCCGGCGGGGCGGTCTGGCTTGGCCCTTGGAGGGGGCCCTGGCTTTAAAAAAAAAAAAAGAACTGAAGCTCGTGGCGCGGGCGGCATCAGTGAAGGGTGATCTGGGGCGCCGTGGGGGGCTAGGTTGGGGTGCCTGGGGTCCGGCGGGGCTCCCAGCGGCCCCCTGGTGCCTTATGCGGCTTGGGGTGTGGTCGGCCTCCCTGGGCGGGCTGCTCCTGGTGCTGCATCCGTTCCGGGTCCTTCTGGCCTGGGGTCGGGCCCCTGCTGGCTCTGGGCTCGCCGGCGGGTGCCCACTGGCTGCCTGTTCGGCGCGGTTCTGGTCGTCTGCTGGGTGTGGGCTTCGGCTCCTCCGCTGGGGCCTCGGGCAGGGAGTTCTCTGGGCCCTCCCCTCGGGGGTTAGGCGCGGGGGTGGGGTGGGGGGGTGGGGGGGTCGATGGGGTGGGGGGTCTGGGGGTTGGGGGTGGATCGGTGGCGTGGTGCGCTGGGTCCTTGGCTCCTTGGGGCTTTCTCGGGTGTGTATGGGGGGGGATGGCTGCCTCTCGGCTTGGGATCTTGGGGGGTTCGGGGGACTGCTTGGCCGTGGGGTGGTCGCCGGGGGCCCTTAGGCTGCCTGCTCTTGCTGCTGGCCTGACTGCTTCTTCGGGCCCGGGGGCGGCTCTTGGGTTTTGCAGTGGCGGTACTTGGAAATACATTTGTCATGGATGCACTGGCCTTGGGCTGTGGGATAACACTCATACTGGGCTCAACCTTAGACACGTTGTTCCCAAATACCTGTTTTATGGAATTTCCACTCACCTCTTCCTCTGTTCACAGCCACCACCATTATTCCTAAACCACACACTGGTCACCAAACTGGCTTGACAACACAACAATAAACACAATATACACAACCACAATTTCACATCGCATCACTTAAAACTATTCCTCACCCATTCCATATCCTATCTTGTATCCCTCTTCCCTGCTAACTTCCCCACCCCCCTCCAACCCCTCACCTTGGTGTAACACTGCCCTCTCTTTTTTACATCCTCCCTTTAATAAAGTATTTCTTACCCTTCCCTAGGGAGGGCTGGTGACGGTCACAATTATGCAATGAAATAAATAAATTTATTTAATTGCAATAATAAAATATGCATTGCTGTCAAAAGATTGCACTTCTTGTAGTGTTAACCTTCGAAAGCATGTGCAGACAAGGTAAAAAAAAAAAAAAAAAAAGATTTCAGCGTGAGTAATTTGGGGGTAAACGGTGAGGAACGAGTGAAGAAAACAGAATCTGATTTAACAGGGACAAGTGAGTAGAGAATGCAGGTGAGACCATTATTGTACTGTGAGACCAGTTCATCGGGGGGGGGGCTTGGTGATTGTTGTGTGATGTTGAATGAGAGAAGGAAATGGTCCATAATATGTAGTTCATCAGCAGTGCAGTTGGTGGGGGTGACTCCAGAGCAGCAGATTAAATCCACGGTGTGGTCTTTTATGTGTGCTGGAAAATCAGAGGCCGAAACTGTCGAGGGATGATGAGAAGTCTTTGGTGAGAGGAAGATTAGTATTGTCCATGTGTATGTTAAAATCAGCCAACAAAGTTACATGAGGTGAGAGAGTGGGGGGGCGGTAAACAGTGGCAATGATTGTGGGTGTGGGACAAGATATTTGACAGGCGGCACAGCAGGTCCCAGGGATGCGCCAAGCAGCACAGCCGGAAATATCACGGGACCTCATCCACGATCAGACCCAGGATTTGAAAGGTAAACAAACCCCAGAGGAGTCGCATCATTGAGCAGAGAGAAGTCTCCGGGGATTTGCCAAGTTTCATTAAGACAAAGAAAGTCCAGCTTACGGTCAGCAATGATGTCCTAGATGAGACATCCTTTTCAGGAGTGGGAGCGCATGTTCAGCAGACTGAAGGTGACGGCGGTGTTGTCGTAGCTGAGCAGAGTGGCAGGTGTCCTAGCCAGTATGGCTAATGCACCATGGTTGACAGACCGACGGGTGCGTTTGGGAGGGCGGCGGGGGGGACCAGAAGGAAGTGATCCTTTTGGCAGTGCCTACGTGAAAACCCCTGCGAGACCCACGGTGGACTTATCTCCTCCGTCAGGGTGGAGGGCTGAGAGCGAAGCCTGACAAGCTTCACTGTCAAGTACTGGAGGAGTCCTTCCACTTGTAATGAAGGAAAGACAGTGAGGATGAAGCATAGATAGAACCTGCTGACCAGCATGGTGAAGCTCAGTGAGGAGACGATGACGTGGAGCCGAACGGTGAGCTGAGCAGCTAGGTTAACATTAGCTACTAGTCACACAAATATGGAGCAGTGACAGCACAGTCACGGAGTGCAACAGCCAAAAACTGACGGTTAGAGGTCCAGAAATAAAAAAAAAACAATGGTCAGTATGGTTAGGAAACCATAAAACCTTAAAAAAGTTACCGGTGAGCAGCAGCAGCCAGATGTGCCAGCGTTCACTCAACCAGAAGTCAATACCATCATCTGTTTGGTCCAACCGCTGTGTGGTATTGTGTCACAAACATGTCAGATCAGTGATACAAGAAGATATAACAGGTCCATGGGTGGAGTTACCAGTAGAGGGGAGGGTGTTTTCTTTCCCGATTTAGTTTGTGACGTCACAAACTTAGAAAATTTGGAACAGAGCACTTTTTTTCTGTGTTGTAAGACTTACAAAGGCCACAAACGAACTACTAGATGGATTTATTTCATATTTTGTGGTGGAAACTCAAGTTACCTCATATGCAGGGCTTTCAATTAACACCCGCCAAATTGGGGTAAAAATTACCTTTGGTAGGTAACATTGTAGCGTTACTAGCTATTTTGGCTGGTGAAGAAAGAAACAAATACCACTGTCTGTTTGAATCGGCAGGCTGCAGAAATGTGGGCTGTTTTCTGCCAATACATTTCAGAGT
Organism: Gouania willdenowi; assembly: GCF_900634775.1. NCBI lineage: Eukaryota > Metazoa > Chordata > Actinopteri > Blenniiformes > Gobiesocidae > Gouania > Gouania willdenowi. The sequence continues at coordinate 26,303,845 of NC_041062.1, forward strand.
TTTTGTATGTGTTTAGATTTTAAAACGTAATGTGTATCTGGCAACCCTGCTGGTTGTATTTTGTTTGGGCTTACGTGCAGTCACGTGACTCTGCTCGACCAATTAGAAAGTCTAACTTGCGCTAACCGGAAGCGGCGAACACACTTTGGATGTTGTTGCTACAGGTAGGTTAACTTTAGTTAATGATAAAACTATTGTGACAAACGATGAAAGTGATCTAATTAAACAATAACTCATAGGAGCTGACCACTGCCAAACGCTAACCACTGCCATCAAGTCGCTCAATATACAGTATATATAGTGATCACATGTTTATACCAACCTACTCTTTTTCCTTTCAATCATGTTGTCAATGGAATTTAATCAATAATTATATTAGTAATCATGTTCAATGTGGATCAGAGTTATCATTATTATGTTGTGGTGTGTTTTTAACAAAACATTGTGCTTTATTGTTCCAATGCACTTTAAACACAAGCTGCTATTTTGATATTTATATTTAATGTATGCTAATATTTAAGTATTGAGATGATTCAATTATACAGTTAATCGTACTGAAAATAATTTAATAATCTGAGAATCATGAAATGAAATATATTGTACAATGTTTGACTAATATGTAGAATATAATTTATTTATAATACAACCTGTGTTTAAGGAATTGTGTAGACAGAAATATTAATATTACATGGTCCTGTTCTCTGCACAGACCAGATCATTGATGGTGAGCTATGGAAAGACATTAAGCCACTGTATCCAGGAGAACCTCAGAGAGGAACCACACCTCCTGTTTAATCTGGGCGATAGGAGGTTCTAGCACATCAACTCTTACTCACACACAGTCACATGACTTTCCTCTGGACGCTAAATCCCTGCCTGGGTCAATGAACTCTTAATTTGTGTGTGAAGGAAATGGACAATTGAACATCAGAATTCATGGATCAATGAATTTTTATTTGACTTTTTTTATTAGTATTGTAACCTTGAATACTTAGTTTTCTAATTGTTCTATATTTTGATTTAGAATATTATATATTATAGTTATCATACATATGCACTGAATGGCCATTTAAAATAATGTTTGGTGTTATTAAATGTCTTTTGTCTGTTTCACATCATACATGGTAACTTTTAAAAACTATTTGTCTGTTTCTTCAGTTTTTGCTCCTCACTCCTTGAGTTGTAGGAGTCTAAAATTATACTTAAATACTTATTATTTCACTATTACTTTACTTTGCTTAATAATCTAAGTATCATATGTGTTAATAATCCTATATTTCTCATCAACACCATATAGTGACGTGTCCTACAACAATTGGCTGCGTGTTTACGTTAGTGTGATTGTTATGTTTTGGTATCAGAAGAAAAATGAAACGGCACAAAACAAACAATAGGAGCTGAAATGAAGTTGTAAAATTAGTTAGTAAAAAACAAACGTGAATATTTAACGGGTGTTGAAAAACCTGAACTGCTAAAAAAAAGGAAGGCTGCTGCTGCTGACTCAGGGGAAAATGAAGATGAAAGAGGATCTGAAAAAAAGAAGAAATTGAGGAGTTTTAATACTTAAAGGATGTCGGGTCGTGAGTGGCTGATATTCCACCATTTGTTCACCATTAAAATGTGCACTATACAGTTAGTTTACATTTGTAGAGCATGCAGTTCTTAGTACTGATTACTTCTATTCTTTCTAACATCAAACAGTTTTCCAGGGATCAAACTTTCATCTGAGTTAAGTTTGTTTATTAAGTTATGAGAATATTACGGTGGCTGGGAAGTGTCAGGTGAATGCATTTACAGAAACGAACACAAATGCAAACAGGTCACAACACGAATGCAAAATGGCCACAACGGAAGTGTTTGCGACGGACCGGTATTATGATATGATAGCCTGATATAAAATATAAGAGTATCCTAATCAACTTTCACTTCCTTTCATACGTGTTTCGATGTCTTCTTCTTGTTCTTCTCTGTTCTGGTGAGTTAAAAACATCCGCCAGAATCGTGTCCGTCTGTAACACCGGTCCGTCGGAAACACTTCTGTTGCAACACGAATGCAAAATGGCAGAGGTGGTGTAATGAATCTACTGGTGCTCCTCATTTCTTGTGATTAACTTCCGTGTGTGTTGATGGCTGCCGTTAGCGGCTAGTGGTATTATATTGTGTAAAATAAACATTTTTACTGCCATCAAAAAAGCTGTGATTGTTTTTGCAAAAGTGTGAAATTGTAGAAGTTCTAACATCTATCGTTCCTCACACCTGCCTCACAGTCCATAGCCAGTCACCATTTAATCTGGATGCTATTTGGACCTTAACACTGCAAAACAAAACATAAACTGCTGGGGGGCCGAGGAGGGTTCTTCACTCCACTCTGTTGAGAACCTCGGAGAGAGCAAATAAAACTACTATGTAAGTCTACTCGGCAGATACAGTATGTTGACATAGCAACCTTAACGGTGACGGTGAAAGTGTTTTATCAGCTGATTCAAAGTTTCATGTGTTTGGTTTTAGAGAAAAAACAGGAAACAAAGTCAAACCAAAGTGGAAACACTACAACACGTCTTCTTCTACTGCCCTTTGTTTGGTTGGAGGTGATGGTCCATCCATCTGGTGTCAATATCATGTCAATTGTACATATGTAAACACATTTTGAGAAATTAATATTCATGCTTTTTATTTAAGAATACAAACTTGTGAACACACACACACACAACTATCACTAATAACCACACGTAACAAATACAAATACTTCATTACTGTACTTAAGTAGTTTTTTTCTGGTACCTGTACTTTACTTGAGTATTTATGTGACATAACAAGGTCACATTGATATATGTCTATAGATCAGGTGAGAGCTAAAATCATATTTATCTGTTTGCTGTTGTGACGCGTGGCCTTGTTTCCGTGCATAGTTCAAAGTCTCAAAAACATGAAGTGGAAGCCTATTGGCTGAGCGATTGTTTCCTTGTGTATAGGGGTGTATAGGAGGAAGGAGGGGCTTATATACATTAGTGTATATGAATGACCACCAGCAGTAGACCATAGTAAAAGACTAGTTTGGTATTTTTATGAATTTCAAAAGAATGATTCATAAACATAGATTTATCAGAAACTCCAAATATCAGCTTTAATGTATTTAAATTGAATTGTATTTTTAGCTCGTTAGAAAGGCGAATAATCTCTTCCCGTAGGTTGGTAATTTCCTCGTTGGCGTTTAGTAATAAAATGTGGCTGAGAAGCGGCGTCTCACGGTCTGTAGATGCGGCCATCTTGGATGCCAAGTCTGTAGATGACGGGATTTAGCAAATGACACTTAACGACAGCCTTCATGACGCTAATTCATGCTAACGACAGCGTAATGTCAGCCTTATGTATAAACCTTAAAATGAAGTGTGACCAAAAGTACAAATACTCAAAAGATTTAGTCAATTACAGAAAAGTGAATAAATGTGATTCAGTATTTTCCACCTCTGACGTTTGCTCATAGAAGTGAAAGTGAACTACGGTGACGTCTTTGTGGGGAAAAGAAACTTTAGTTATGATTAGGGTCGCCACCTTTCAAAATAAAATAGGGGACACCCACGGGCCTGTGAACACAATCCTCAAAAATAGAAACATTTTGACATAGAAATGTTATAGCTCCATGTACCCCTGGGCTTATCCATCCACCCATCTTCATACCCGCTTATTCCCGTTTAACAGGGTCGCGGGGGTCTGCCCATAGGGTGCTGGGCGGGGGTACACCCTGGACAGGGCGCCAGTCCATCACAGCCCCTGGGCTTATGTTATACATTATTTATTTGTGTGTCTCATCCAACATTAACCTTAAATTTGAGCCCTTTTATTTATTTATTTCTAATATTTAGCTTTTTTTTAGAATTTGAATTTCAACTTTTGGTGTATTTTAAAGAGTTGTGCCAATATTTTTTTTTTTTTTTTTTTTTTTTTTTGATAGATGATAAAAAAAAATCTGTGCACGTGTAAAAAAAAAATAACCTATAATGTTAAAAAAAAAAGTTTGGGAAGCACTAGAATAAACAGAAATCTCTAGAAACATTTTTAACCTAGGTAATATATAATATAAAATATTAATTTAATTATTTATTAATGGTAACAGTATCAGTATGATTTGTTTGTTAAAATCCTGTTAAAATCCCATATATAATATGCCTATTTATATTACCTAATACTACTGTAAGAATAAATAAATAATCTTTCATTTAACTTAAAAACCTCCACATATTAAACATGAAATCCAATCCCAGTAGTTTATTAAATCAGTCCAACCATGATGTGTCTACTGTATGATGATAGTTCATATCTACAGTGATGTTCTCCTGAGGATGTTTGACCGTGGGAAACTGAAAACTATATAAAGATGGACATTTTTAGTGTTAGAGCAGCTCTGGTGTGTGTGTCGTCTCTCTACTCTCCAACAGTCCCTGAAAGCACCACACACACACATCCAGGTACACAGCGGGGGTCCTACGTAGACCCCACCACCACGATGTAGCTGGCCTTGGCATTTCCTGCTTTTTATTTTGTTAATTATTCTCAAATGTAGTAGTTTGTGTGTGTGTGTGTGTGTGTGTGTGTGTGCGTGTGTGTGTGTGTGTGTGTGTGTGTGTGTGTGTGTGTGCGTGCGTGTGTGTGTGTGTGTGTGTGTGTGTGCGTGCGTGCGTGCGTGCGTGTGTGTGTGTGTGTGAGACATGCATATGTAAATATGGAACAAACAGCGTTCCATGTTAGCTAGTACAGGACGCTACATTTAATGGCCAAATAAGGAACCATAGCGTATTTTAGGGTACAGGTAGGAACCCTAGTTATGAGTGTGTTTAAAGTTGTTCAAAGCAGTAGTTGACATGTTGGCACAGGAGTGTTAATGTGAAATGATGAGTCAGCGTGAGCTGCTAATATGCCAACACACCAACTCCTCCCCCAGCTTACTGTATCTGCTGCTGTGCAGAAGCCCAGTGATAATCCACTGACTGTAGGCACAGATAAACATTTAATTAGCAACTGGTCAGCTCTGTCAGAGCTAATTAGTCCAGTGTGAAGCTCCTGCCAAAAACAGTCTGAACTCTGACGTAGATCAGCAGGACTACGCTGGTCTCTACTTCATCACATTTGTGTTTAAGTTCACTTAAACTAAGTCTAAAATAAGCTACATTGGTTGAAAACTCATACGTTACTGGAAAAAGTAACTTTGAAGTTACTTAGAATTAAAGAATGTATTATTTTTGTGTCATTAGTGTCCGTACAGTGTCATATTAGTGCTATAATAATATAATAATCCACTGTTGATCAGCTGTGTGGTGGAGGAATAGTGGTTAATGAAGCTGGTTTATAATCAGAGGGTCAGTGGTTTGAATCCCTCCTACCACTACTGATCCTGTATGAACATTGTTTTAGATAAAAGCCTCTGATAAATGAAATGTTACTGTATTAAACCCTACAGTTTATAAACATTCACGGTGCGACTGTGGATCAGTGGTAGAGTGGGTAGTCCAATAACCAACAGGTTGGGGTTTTGAATCTCGCTCTAGCCAAGTCATTATTGTTGTGTTCTTGGGCAAGGCATTTCACCCACATTGCCTAGTATGAATGTAATGTGTGAGTGAGTGTTTGTGGTGGTGGGAGGGGCCTATGTTTAACTATAGCAGCCTCGCTTCTGTCAGTCTGCCCCAGGGCAGCTGTGGCTACAATAGTAGCTTACCACCATCATGTGTGGAGTGAAAGAATAATGCACATCGATGTAAAACGCTTTGAGTCAATGATAAAGTGCTTTATGAAATCTAATGCATTATTATTATTATATTATTATTATTATTATTATTATTATTATTATTATATTATTACTAAACTCTGCTCTATACAAACACCAAACTGACTCAAACAATAAATATTCTTTCAGTATCAGTTTATTTACCTGAGATCAGCAGAAACTGAAAACGTTACAAGGAATTCTGAAATAAATAAAACACAAAACAAGATCAAAAATTCAAGTGGCTTCAGCATCATTAAATGGTTGTGTTTAGCATTAGAATGTTCCCTTACAGTTTAAGTACAAAAACTAGCAACAACGTACAACATAAACACAAAAAACCTTCTAAAACAAATAAACAGAAGCAATTAATAATTGAATTCATATTCAGAATACATTTTAACTAATTCTGCTTTAGCAAAAACTGCTGTAAAACAACCATAAATGATGTGCAAATAAAACACAAACACAGTAACACATTACTTGTTACTTGTAACTGCCCAACACTGATAATAATAATAATAATAATAATAATAATAATAATAATAATATAATAATAATAATAATAATAATAATAATAATGTACATAATGTATATGAACATATATAATATTTTCCTCTGTACGTGGTGGTGGTGAGGGTGTTGGGGGTACGGGGTTGCAGACGGAGAAAAACAGTTTTTGTGTCCAGAGGTTCTGGTTTTGATGGATGATATAATCACAGAAAACAGAACAATGTGGTTGAAAGGAGTCAAATATGACCATACATACTATATATGACCATACACATTGTATACTGTATATGTATATGACCAGACATACTAATGCGTACAGCATAGACATAAAATACACTCAATATCCAACATGCTAAAAAATAACAAAATTCAGAATTTAAGACTTAAAGAAGAGCAGAAGATCAGCCCTAAACTAATGCCTATCAGGAGGATGACTCAGTGATATGGAAGAGGAAGAGGAGGAGGAGGAGGAGGAGGAGGAGGAGGAGAGGAGGAGGAGGAGGAAAGGTCAGGAAATGCAAATGGTCAATAAAACCAGGAATGACTGACATGAAATAAAAACATGGCAAATCGGATGTAACTGAAAATGCTAAACTATCCAGTGAAAGCCTGATCAGTGGAATTCCCTGTGAGCAACTCCACCTCTGCTTTACATACACATCATAGAGTGACCAGTAACCTAGCAACTGCATCACGTCTCACACCAGCACAGAAACGTGGCTTCGTTCCCATTCCGAGCATGAAGTCACTGATAGATCTGCACCAGGAACGCCACCTCGGACACGTTTCAACACTGAAACCTGGAACATCATCACACGCTTTCATTTTCAACATCAATCAGCCTCACATTCACTCTGACTTCTCATTAATACATGAAGCAGCTGCAGCTTCTCATTTAAGCTGTTAAAAGTGAAACCTTTAATCCTCCTGTTATCCTCAAATATCACAAACACATTTTACCCGTGGGGTCAATCTGACCCCTGGGATATTCAGTATATAGAGTCATTCAATGACCAAATGTTTTAGTGTCAGACGCTTTGTTTATTTGTTGAATCCATAAATAAGACCTTGATAATGAAACGTTGACTTGTTCTCTAGCGCCACCATCAGGACAAACTTTTACATTAGAATGAATTTATCTTGAATAGTTTTAAACCAAATCTTCTCATGTATACTGACAACATAAATGATCACTACAGCATGAACCCTATTGGTTGTGGTGATGATGACCTTTGACCTTTACTTTAGCGCCACCATCAGGTCAAGCTTTGAGTTTTAGAGATATACATTTATGACTCTCACACAATGAACCATATTTTTAATATCAGTTCTAGTTTCTCATGTATCAACTCAAAAGTATTAACTCTGCACCTTCAGGTCAATGGGCATGTAGGGTCAAGTTCTACACAGCTAAAACAGCTTGGGGTCAAATTGACCCCAGAGGAACACAGATGTGTGTTTTATGCATTCAGCAAATATTATCATGGTCATTTTATCCTTAATCAATTGTACCCATCAAATCAGGAAAAGTCATGAAATGTGAAGCAAAAATAAATCAACTATTAATTTTTGAATGATAAACATTGAATGGGGTCAAATTGACCCCAAGTATAATAGGGTTTGACTTCCAGGTTATGAAGTTTAGTCACATGTTTAGCTTGCTCCCACATTAACTGAACGTTTCCCCTTTTTACTCACAATCTGCCTGATAGTACTTGTGCTGTTTTGAACCTCGACTGTTTCCTGTCTGTCTTCTTTTTGATTTCCACAAGACTCTGTTCAGAGTCAGAGGAAAGCGAGCTGAGGAGGAGGTGCCACCTTCCGTGGCCGCAGCTGGAGCTAACGCTAGCTTGTCAATGGAGGACATCGCCATGCTGTTGACCAAACACAAAGAGGACCTTGCAGCTGAGTTTAAGTTGTCGTTTCAGTCTCTGACTTTGAAACTAGAGCACATTGCAGCTACTATTGGGGACCTCACCACCATATCACATCACTAGAGGAGAATGCTAGTACATATGGAGTTAGAGGACAAGTACAGCACTCTGCAGAAGGAAAGCAACACGCTCAAAGAAAAGGTTGCGGAGCTAGAGGGACAAAGTAGGCACCACAATGTCCGGATAGTGGGCTTACCTGAAACTTCTGGAGGTCCCCGCCCGTCTGTCTTCTTCTCTGAGCTTTTGGTTGAAATGTTGTGCACATTCTCATCACCTCCAGGAATAGATCAGGCCCATCAGATGCTGACCACCAAGCCGCGTCTTGTTTTTCTATGTCTACATTGATACCAAATTGAGGACCTGATCATCCGTGAAATCCGCAAAAGAAGAAACCTGTCTTACAAAGGCCTTCACATCCGTATCTACGAGGACTACAATCTGGACTTGAAGCTAAGACGTGGATACCGAGCCCCCATGGCAGAGCTGTACAAGCGAGGATTTCACCCTGCGATGCCCTTCCCAACCAAGCTGCGACGGTTCCTTTGGTTTTTTATTTTGTTATGGAGAGGTTACGGAGAGGTAGCACTCATCAGACTGTGCAGGCCAAGCGTTTTTGTGAATGCTACACATCATACAAGGTTAAAAAGGACTTTGAACTCTTCTTAATGCTGTTTGATTGCTATAATGTGAAGGCAGGGAGTTATTGAAAGGAAGTATTACAATATGCTAATTAGTTTAGCTTATCAGAGTGGTTTTTGTCTTTTTTTTCATCTTTTTCCTGTTTGTCAGGAACGACTATGCTAAGCGCTAATGTTTCATTGGCACCAGGTGAGGCACTGAGATTTATTAGTTGGAATGTAAAGGGGTTGAACTCTCCCGTGAAGCGTAAGAAAGCAATTAACAGCTTAAAACAACTAAACACCAGAATTGTATTAATACAAGAAACTATTTTGAAAATGTCAGATCAACTTAAACTCCGGTTTGGTTGGATGGAGCAGACTTATCATTCATCATTTAATAGTAAGACATGAGGGGTAGCTATTCTTGTTTATATAAATGTTCCATTATCAGTAACTGATGTGATATCGGACCCAATGGACGCTACATTATTGTTTTAGGTAAAATAGGTGGTCATAAGGGAGCTCTAATAAATGTGTATGGGCCAAACTGGGATAATGATGATTTTTTTTTAAGAAATAATTTTTCTCACTTCCTGATCTGGATAGTAGCCAGTTTATCCTGGTGGTGATTTTAATTTCTGCCTCAACCCACTAATGGACCGTACCTCCACCAAACCACAATCTATTTCTAAATTGGCAAAAGTTATTGTTACTGTTTATGCAGCATTATGGAGTCTCAGATGTTTGGCGTTATTTAAATCCCACAACCAGGCAGTTTTCCTTTTTTTCACAAATTGATTTTTTTCTCCCTTTAGTCAGTTCTTGCAGATTATGCCCCCATAGTAATATCCAATCAAGTGCCTGTTGTTTTGGATATTTCATTAATTCCTTGATGCGGTCTCCATGTCGCTTTAACTCAATATTATTCAATGACACAGACTTTGTGGAACACATGAATAATTGTATAGATCTATATTGATGTAACAGAAGCCACAATCTGGGAGTGAAATAATAGCCTATACAGCCTACACAAACCAGACTACCTCCCACAAAAAGCCAGAACCTCTATGATGTGGTATCTGAAATGCAAATTAAGTGCGCAGAATCCTCCTCAGCTGATCTGACCAAAGAACTCTTATTAAAAAGTCTGAATTTGATTCTGTGGCCACTGATGTAGCTGTCCAATCAATAACCAGGACCAGACACAGCTATTACGAGTTTGGTGATAAACCAAAACAAAGTTCTTGCCCACCAGATCTGTCAATCACCTTCAGTCCAGCCTATTACTGAAATCTATCTGTCAAAATATGAACAATCAGTTTAAGGTCTTGTATTTATCTTTATACTCATCTGAAAATGATAAAAGCCATTCTGAGCATTTCTTTAAATCTTTTACAATCCCTACAATCGAAGCAGGTGTTGCAGCTGATTTAGATAAAACCTTTACTGAGACTGAACTGATGAACGCTGTGATGTCAGTGCAAAGTAGAAAGAGTCCCAGGCCTGATGGTTAAGGTTTTTATTGATAAATGATCTCCTCTTATGCTCACCATGTTTAAACAGGCTTTGACCACTCACTCTACGACAAGCTTTATTTAAAAAAAGATAAAGATCCACGTGTTTGCAGTAGTTACCGTCCCATTCCTCTGCTGTGTACGAATGTTAAAGTCTTGGCGAAAATAGAAAATACTGGCAAAACATCTAGAGCTCATAATGTCTACAATAATTAGCCCTGGTTTCATAAACACCAGACGCTCACACCACAATGTCAGACGTTTTAAAACAAGTTTGTGGAACCATCAGCAGGTCCTGCCTGGACAACTTTTGGCAAGCCTAACCTAACTAAGCTAACGCTAACACTAACCTTAACCACATGCACACTTTTTGACCATGACTCTTAAAAGAATCCTGAATCCTTATGAATCAGAACTGGAATCGTTGAAATTCAAACGATGCTCAACCTTAGATAAAAGCGTCTGATGAATGAAACTGTAATCTTATGATTATAAGAGGTTATACAGTCTGAGATAGAGATTATATTATCAACAGAAAGTTATTGTACAGAGACTAAGTTGTCTGAAAGAGTAAAATACTAATTTTAAGACTCAAACCCCAGGAAGTAAGGTTCAAGGAGGCTCCGCCTTGAAACCTACAGCATGTCACATTCTCACTACTCTCACACACACACACACGCACACACACCACACACACACACACACACACACACACACACACACTTGACAGGGTCTCCAAACTGTGGTTGTGAAGCTGTGATTAGGGACGATGTTCACCGTGCATGGTTTCCTTTTCTTTTTATTCCACCTTTCTTCCCTTCATGTTCCTGTTCTCCTCCTTCCTCAAAAACATCATATATGAGACGCCAGTGTGTGTGTGTGTGTGTGTGTGTGTGTGTGTGTGTGTGTCTTATATGTAGTTAGAGGAATTATCACAGTTAGTTCATCTGAAGGAAAAGGAAAAGACTGAAGTGGAGGAAGTGGGAAAGAATTGGTAAAAAGACGAGGAAGAGAATGGGAAAAATGAGAGTGCTGAAAAAAGGAGATATAGCATTTTTTAAAATGGAATATTTGATAAGTGTACAAAATAAAAGCTCATATGAAGAGGTGAGAGTAGACACTGGTTGGTTGAGTGGGGGTCAATCATTGCTGAACCATTGTTAATATTTAGACCAGGGATGCACGATACGTAGATAGCGATCTACCGGTCGATCACGCTTGTGAGCCACATGACCTCATAAATGAATGAGAATGGCACAGTAGAGTTTACTAGTAATGAAATAATCACCTGAGAATACCTGAATACATCTACCTACCAAACACGTGTAGGTTCTGTCCAGTGGATCAATGCTGCTATTTAAAGTGTGAGATCATCCATCACATGTACCATCAACAGCTCAGCTCTTTAACACACAATCCTTTGGTTGTTTCTGACAGACACAGAAAGCTCTAGAGAATGATTATAAGAGAGAAACCCACGCTATATATCAGCACTTTTTCAACTCCATCCTGTTTTAATAGATGAGTGAATGTGATGGTGACAATTATTAACAACATAGTGATTATAATAAGAATAAAGAAACTAAAAATACAAAGTAACAAATGTTATTTTGATGAAGAATGTGTATTTCTACTAGAAGTTTCTCAATCTTCAACGAATGAACTAAACCATGGGTTCTCAACCTTGGGGTTGGGAGACACTGTGAAGAGGTCGCCAGATGCCTTGAAGAAACCAAGAATATTTTTTGGAACAATTCAAACCAATTTTCTGCAACAACACCAAACTTTGCATATTTTAACCTATTTTCATCACTTTTTATTGCCATATTTTTACTCCTTTAATGCATTTTTGCTACATTACTCTAATTTCTGCCATTTTTTTCCACTTTCATCACTTATAAACCCTTTCCACCACTTTTCCACCTAATGTCACATATATTGACCCATTATTGTCACTTTTAACCTCTTTTCATTCATATTTCATGCTTTTTTTTACCAATTTAACCCACATTCAACATTTGCCACGCCCATTATTTGCCAATTTAAACTAATTGTTCCAATATAAACACTTTGAACCCTTTTTACCACTTTTTCTGTCTGTTTTTTTGACCACTCTAATTTGTAACTTGTAACCATTTCACCATTTTTGGTCACTTTGAACCATTTTATTAGTGATTAAAACCAGGATTTATATCTTCAGAATCAGAATCAGAAATGTTTTAATGGCAAAGTTACAGTTTTTAGGACAGTACAAAGGGAAATTTGACTTGGTAGTCTTTAAGATGACTATAATAATATATAAACGTTCCTGGATAACATGGATATTATTCAGATGGAATAAATAAATGTGGGGTTATCACAGATTCATAGAACAATGGACCATCATTTTACTGACTTTATGGATGGACCCCAAAAATCTCTCCCCTTTATTCCCCCTTATAGATGGTCCTGTCTCCACATGACTGTTCTTCAATGTTCATGTCTGTGTTTCAACCACCTTCTGCTACAGTGGGGGTCCCTGCTCTCTGGGACCTTTATTTTGGAGGGTCCCCGCTCTCTGGGACCTTTATTTTTGGAGGGTCCGCGCTCTCTGGAACCTTTATTTTGTGGGGTCCCTGCTCTCTGGGACCTTTATTTGGGGGGTCGTGGGATGAAAAGGTTGAGGTGGTGAAATGGCAAATAATGGACATGACAAATAATAAATGTGGTTAAATTGCCAAAAATAATCATGAAATCTGGTGAAAAGTGACAATAATTGGTCACAATTGACATTAGGTGGAAAAGTGTTAGAAAGGGTTTATAAGTGCTGAACATGTCTGGAGACAAAAAATTACTGAATCATTTGGACAATACTCAATGAAAACAACACCAATCAACATCAGCCACACGTGTTCCTTCTTATACTGTAGCTGAGTTGTAAGTTGATGCTGTGTGCTTAGGGTCATTGTGGTGTTGATATATAAAGTTCCTGGTATTTGGAACTGTTTCATAATTCCCTCCACCCTGACTAAGGCCCCAGTTCCAGCTGAAGAAAAACAGCCCCAAAGCATGATGCTGCCACCACCATGCTTCACTGTAGGTATGGTGTTCTTTTGGTGATGAACAGTGTTGTTTTGGACCAAATAAACCTTTGGAATTATGGCCAAAAGTTCAACCTTGGTTCCATCAGACCACAACACATTTTTCCACTATGAAGCCGGGCTTGGATGTTTTTTCTTGGTAAGATAAAGCTTCCATCTTGCCACCCTACCCCATAGCCCAGACATATGAAGAAGACGGGAGATTGTTGTCACATGTTCTACACAGACAGCAACATTGAAGGAGCTGCAGGACTTCCTGCAGCTCCTTCAATGTTGCTGTCAGCCTCTTGGCAGCCTCCATGACCACTTTTCTTCTCGTCTTGTCATCAATTTATGACGGACGTCCTGTTCTTGGTAAAGTCACTGTTGTCATATCTTCATTGTGTTCCATGTTTATATTTAATTCATTAGAAAGTCTTTTGTACCTTCACTGACTGATATCTGTGAACAATGAGATCCTCTGATGCTTTAGAAGTTCTCTGAGGACCATGGATTGTTCTGGAAGATGTGGCTACACAATGTGAGGAAAAACTTCTAGAACATCTGAACTTTATTTGGAGTTAATCAGAGACACTTTAAATGGTGACAGATGTGGTGATGACTCAATTTAATGAGTTTGAATGGGATTGGTTTAATCTGAAACACAGCCCCGCCCCCAGTTATAGGGTGGTAAGAGGGTGTGCAGACTTTTACAACCTCATTCTGTCAGTTTTATTTTATTTTTACTTCACCTCCTTTAAAGGTTTCAGTTTGTTTTTTTAATATCATTGTACAGGTTCTAGGTCACATTAAAGGTGGAAAAAGTTGTGAAACTATTTATCTTGGTGTTATTTTTTACATCACAAAAACCTGGGCATTTGAACAGGAGTGTGTAGACTTTTTTATAGCCATATATATATATATATATATATAATACTGCTTCATATTGATTTGCTCGTTTCAGAATGTGACTTCTGTATTTTCTTTCTGCGTTCTGAGGTGGTAAAACATTTGCCGAAAAGGTATTGAAATTTGATAAAGTGTCAGAAATGGGAGCAAGAATGTAGCAAAAATGCATTAATAGGAACAAAAATGTGGCAAGAAAAAATTGATGAACATAGATTAAAATATGGCAAGTTGGTGTTGTTTGCTGTATTTTATAGTAATTTCATTGTTTCTTGAAGGCATTTGGTGACCACAAATGGGGTCCTGACCCTAAGTTTGATAACTCCTGCAGTAAAATCACCATCTGCGACATCATGAAGAGTCCAGTTTTAAACTGATTAAATAGTTCTTTAATTAAGCTGTCAGTCAGAGATTCATTTTCCAATGAGGTTTAACAAAACACATCATGTTCCTCAATTGTGTTTTTCCCAACAGCAGAAAGAAAGAAAGAGATGATGAGTTTAAAAGTGTTCACACGTTCCTCCTACAGACGAGAAGCAGAGTGTGTGTCAGACACCAGAGACACCACTGTTAACGCTGAGAAACAAACCGGAAACGTTCTGTCTGATAAGGACAGAGAAACAGAGACAGATGGATTTTAAGATGATTGCTACGCTGGGATTGTTTCATTTTTCTGATATATTTTGTCATCATGACGTGTCATTGTTTTAAACCTTCATAAATACTGATCAACAAAGTGAACTAACGTTGTCGTGAGTCCGACTGAGTTATTTATTATACACAATGTGAGCGTTTTAGGCTACGTTCACACAGTAGGACTTAATGTGATCCTCCAGTTTTTATAAGTTTGGCCTAAAAGCTTCGAAATGTCCTTATTAGTAGATTTATGTCTAACAAAGCACATTATTATGGATCATATTCATTTAATTAACTGAGACTACGTTACAGTTTTAGAGCCTGTGTTCCTCCATCTTGAAATCACATGATTGATGATGTCACACGGCCCCACTGCCTGTAAACATCCATGTTTCTATTGGAGTGAAACATTCAGCCTGACTTTTACATCATTTTGTAACTTTTTAGATCATTTAGCAGTTTTTAGACCATTTAACATGTTTTAAATCATTTTAACATGTTTTTAGATCATTTAACATGTTTTTAGATAATTTAACATATTTTTAGATCATTTAACATGTTTTTAAATCATTTAACATGTTTTTAGATCATTTAACATGTTTTTAGATAATTTAACATATTTTTAGATCATTTAACATGTTTTTAAATCATTTAACATGTTTTTAGACCATTTAACATGTTTTTAGATCATTTAACATGTTTTTAGATCATTTAACATATTTTAGATCATTTAACATTGTTTTTAGATAATTTAACATATTTTTAGATCATTTAACATGTTTTTAGATCATTTAACATGTTTTTAGATTCATTTAACATGTTTTTAAATCATTTAACATGTTTTTAGATCATTTAACATGTTTTTAGATCATTTAACATGTTTTTAGACCATTTAACATGTTTTTAAATCATTTAACATGTTTTTAAATCATTTAACATGTTTTTAGACCATTTAACATGTTTTTAGACCATTTAACATATTTTTAGATCATTTAACATGTTTTTAGATAATTTAACATATTTTTAGATCATTTAACATGTTTTTAGATCATTTAACATGTTTTTAAATCATTTAACATGTTTTTAAATCATTTAACATGTTTTTAGATCATTTAACATGTTTTTAGATCATTTAACATGTTTTTAGATCATTTAACATGTTTTTAGATCATTTAACATGTTTTTAAATCATTTAACATGTTTTTTAGACCATTTAACATGTTTTTAAATCATTTAACATGTTTTTAGATCATTTAACATATTTTTAGATCATTTAACATGTTTTTAGATCATTTAACATGTTTTTAGATCATGTAACATGTTTTTTAGATCATTTAACATGTTTTTAGATAATTAATTAACATGTTTTTAGATCATTTAACATGTTTTTAAATCATTTAACATGTTTTTAGATCATTTAACATATTTTTAGATCATTTAACATGTTTTTAGACTATTTAACATGTTTTTTAAATCATTTAAACATGTTTTTAAATCATTTAACATGTTTTTAGATCATTTAACATATTTTAGATCATTTAACATGTTTTTAGACCATTTAAGATGTTTTTAAATCATTTAACATATTTTTTAGATCATTTAACATGTTTTTAGATAATTTAACATGTTTTTAAATCATTTAACATGTTTTAGATCATTTAACATATTTTTAGATCATTTAACATGTTTTTAGACTATTTAACATGTTTTTAAATCATTTAACATGTTTTTTAGATCATTTAACATGTTTTTAGATCATTTAACATATTTTTAGATCCATTTAACATGTTTTTAGATCATTTAACATATTTTTTAGATCATTTAAAATGTTTTTAGATAATTTAACATGTTTTTTTAAATAATTTAACATGTTTTTAGATCATTTAACATAATTTTTAGATCAGTTAACATGTTTTAGACTATTTAACATGTTTTTAAATCATTTAACATGTTTTTAGATCATTTAACATGTTTTAGATCATTTAACATGTTTTTAATCATTCTAACATGTTTTTAAATCATTTACATGTTTTTAGATCATTTAACATATTTTTAGATCATTTAACATGTTTTTAGATCATTTAACATGTTTTTAGATCATTTAACATATTTTTAGATCATTTAACATATTTTTAGATCATTTAACATGTTTTTAGATAATTTAAGATGTTTTTAGATCATTTAAGATGTTTTTAGACTATTTAAGATGTTTTTAAATCATTTAACATGTTTTTAGATCATTTAAGATGTTTTTAGACTATTTAAGATGTTTTTAAATCATTTAACATGTTTTTAGATCATTTAAGATGTTTTTAGGACCTATTAACATGTTTTTAGATATTTAACATGTTTTTAGATCATTTAACATATTTTTAGATCATTTAACATGTTTTTAGATCATTTAACATGTTTTTAGATCATTTAACATGTTTTTAGACTATTTAACATGTTTTTAAATCATTTAACATGTTTTTAGATCATTTAACATGTTTTTAGATCATTTAACATATTTTTAGATCATTTAACATGTTTTTAGATCATTTAACATGTTTTTAGATCATTTAACATGTTTTTAGATCATTTAACATATTTTTAGATCATTAAACATATTTTTAGATCATTTAACATGTTTTTAGATCATTTAACATATTTTTAGATCATTAAACATATTTTTAGATCATTTAACATGTTTTTAGATCATTTAACATGTTTTTAGATCATTTAACATGTTTTTAGATCATTTAACATGTTTTTAGATTATTTAACATGTTTTTAGATCATTTAACATATTTTTAGATCATTTAACATATTTTTAGATAATTTAACATATTTTTAGATAATTTAACATATTTTAGATCATTTAACATGTTTTAGATAATTTAACATATTTTTAGATCATTTTAACATGTTTTTAGATCATTTAACCTGTTTTTAGATCTTTTAACATGTTTTTAGATCATTAACTATTTATTTAGATAATTTAACATATTTTTAGATCATTAACATATTTTTAGATCATTAAACATATTTTAGATCATTTAACATGTTTTAGATCATTTACATGTTTTTTAGATCATTTAACATGTTTTTAGATCATTTAACATGTTTTTAGATTATTTAACATGTTTTTAGATCATTTAACATGTTTTTTAGATCATTTAACATGTTTTTAGACTCATTTAACATGTTTTTAGATCATTTAACATGTTTTATGATCATTTAACATGTTTTAAATCATTTAACATGTTTTTTAGCTCATTTAACATGTTTTTTAGATCATTTAACATGTTTTTTAAATCATTTAACATGTTTTTAGATCATTTAACATGTTTTTAGATCTTTAACATGTTTTTAGATCATTTTAACATGTTTTTAGATCATTTAACATGTTTTTAAATCATTTTAACATGTTTTTAGATCATTTAACATGTTTTTAGATCATTTAACATGTTTTTAATCATTTAACAGTTTTTTTCAGTCCCAATAACAACTTGTGTTGCTTTTATTTGCTCTAAATTAGTCATTTTCTGACTTCCACCTGAAAGTGCTTCTAACCTCAGGGTTTGTGTGACTTCAACAGTCCATGATTACCCGCTAACTTCAGCCACCAGAGCGTGTCAGCACACTATTAAAGGGAGAGTAAATGTCACGGTGTGTGGATGTGGATCCAAACGCAGAGACAGATGGAGTCATTAGGCAAGATAACGTTAGTAATATAGTCTATTTTCATTCTTAAACAACAAAAATCCAAAAAGGCAGCACAAAGAAACCAGGGAGCAAAACACAAGCAGGGGTCACACCTGGGTGGAAACATGAGCCAGCTAATCAGTCACAACCCAATCACACTGACCATCACTGGGAGGAGGAGCCACAAGCAGGAATACCTGAAACACAAGACAGGAAGCCAGACTCAAAAACAGAAATAACAACGACTCTCAGAAAAGACCACAAGGTCTACACACAAACAAAACTAAACAGGAGAGCTCTTCTTCTCTGCTTCATCGTCTACTACTAATCCTCAGAGTTGGAACTGGTCGCCGTCTGCGATCCAAAGATCAATTTCAGATCACAACAGTGTTTATCTTCTTTCTATAACAAAAGAGGATTACATCAACATCTTTAACTCTTTTCCTGGTTTTAGAGCAACTAAAACATCACAAGTTGTTAGGACTGAAAAAGTTACTAAATTATCTAAAAAGTTACTAAATTATCTAAAAGTTACTAATTATTTAAAAAGTTACTAAATTATCTAAAAAGTTACTAAATTATCTAAAAAGTTTACTAAATTATTTAAAAAGTTACTAAATTATCTAAAAAGTTATCTAAATTATTTAAAAAGTTACAAATTATCTAAAAAGTTACTAAAATTATCTAAAAAGTTACTAAATTATTCTAAAAAGTTACTAAATTATCTAAAAAAGTTACTAAATTATTTAAAAAGTTTACAAAATTATCTAAAAAGTTACTAATTATCTAAAAAGGTGCTAAATAATGTAAAAATCAGGCTGAATGTTTCACTCCAATAGAAACAATGGGATGTTTTACAGGCAGTGGGGCCGTGTGACATCATCAATCACATGATTTCAAGATGGAGGAACACAGGCTCTAAAACTGAAAGTAATCCTGATGTAAAAATGTTACCAGAGACATTTATTAATAAACAGCTGATCAATATGTGACACTCATTAATCATCAAACTGAGCTTTACATGTTGTTCTGAGAAATAAAAGCAGCGACTCTTAAACTGGTATTTTGATACATAATAAAGCTATTATATAGATATATATATATATTATATATGAAATATTGTAGTTTTCTATATCGCCAAAATAGAACTCGATACATCTTGAATCTCGATATATCGTCCAGCCCTAAGTCCCTAAATTTATAAAACAACCTAAATAAAAACATAAATGTGTATATGAAGCACATGTGTTTATTTAATATACTTATAGTTTATATACAAGTCAACACGTTGTATATTTAATTTAACATTGTCTTTAAGTTAGACATTAACATTTTATTTTATTATATATTTTATTATAATTTCTCATACTCACTCATGTGGTTCTCTGGTATTCACTAATGACTTATTAGACACATTTATTACAGACTTTACATTATTTAACACTTTATAAACAGTGTATATTTGTGGAGCTTGTGATTGGATGATTTTTCATGGTGACTTACGTGGTTCCTTCTGCTGTGGTAGACGTTATAATATCAGTTATTAATCTAACTTTGTTTTTTTGGATTTTTGTATACTTTATTATCTCACAATAAGAAATTCACTAACCATTCCTTGGGGAACAGTTGGCAGCCATTTTGTGGCACCTGGAGATGTTCAGGGTTAAGGGACCTGCTCAACATCCCACAGTGATGGTCCAGGTGAGGCTTGAACCAGGACCTCTGAGTACAAGGCCAGCGTCCTTAACCACTAGGCCACTCCCACAACAGAACATGTAACTGTGTCACATCCTGATGGTCTTTATGAAGATAAACTCTATGTTATATTTTACAACATATTTACACCAGTTCTTAGTTTTTATCACCAGAACGTCTTCATTCATCATCTCTGTTCTGTTGTTTCTGGGTTTGTTGCTGATGTCAGCACTAATCTCATCTCTAATCTCATGAGAACTTCCACTCAGACCATTTCAGGTGGACGTTCTCACGAGGCTAGTGACAGCGTTCAGTTTAATAAGGCATCTTTTAATTATTATTACATTAAAATACTAATACGGGACGATGGCAGGAAAGAGGGGTAAAATACGAGATACTTGACAGGTATGGGATTAATGTTAATGTCACCTGGTCTAATGTGACGGAGCTCAATTTTGTGGTGACATGAAGTTTATAAAACCAGGAAAAATCCACAATTTAGCCGCGTCATTGTTTAAGCCGCAGGGTTCAAAGCGTGAGAAAAAAGTAGCGGTTTATAATCTGGAAATGATTGTATATTGTTTTTTATTCACTGTAATTGTTCTCTTGTCCACTCTGTCCTCTATGGACGTTTATTCCATTTCAATGATGTCACATTATAAAATATCAGATTTAGGACCATATAAAAGTAGCTGCATAGTTGAAACTATCCTAAAGAGATCAGATTTGGGTCTCATATACACAGCTTTGGTTCTACGCTCAGAGGACGGGTGAACAGAACAAAGATTCCAAACAGAAACTTTTTTTATTATTCACTGCTGGAGTTGTTCTGGTCACATCTCATTGTGCACATGATGTTATATCATTGTCACCATTAAAGATTATCTGTAATTAAAGTCAGAAGGGTTAGTGTGTCGTGTACATCATGTCTTATTGTGTAGTAGTTTATATTTGTTACATAGCCCATAAGCTCTGTTTTATTACAGTTCAATCTAATAGATTCCCCAATAACAAGGTTGTGTGTTCATAACTCTTCTCTGCAGGAGACTTCAGACTAGTTCTAGATATGTAGAAGAAATGGAACGTGGGGAATAATTAGAAAGAAAAGTGTCTTAAAGGTCTTATATCTTGCTATATTAAGACCTTCCAAAATCAACTATAGCCACATATGGGTAAAATTTTACATTTTGCAAAATAACATGCTAATTTATTCAAAAATATGACTTGTTTTCTTTCAACCCAGAAGTTGAGACGCACAGTTTCTCGGAGCCCCGCCTCTCCCCGTGTGAGCGCCTCCCATTTCATGACGTAGCCCTAGAGCCCCGGCAGCATGGGCAACAGACACGCCCACCACACTTTGTAAACAGTTCCAGAGAATGTATTTGAAATATGAAGACAAAGATGGCTAACATTCAGCTAGAGGGTTATTTTAGCTACGGCTGTGTCCTCTCCATCAGTTTGGTTTATTGTGGGAATCGCTCCAGTTTGAAGACGTAATTTACTGGACAATCCACTTTGGAACTGGCCAAGGTTCACTAAGCTTTCTTCTGTAAAGTGACGGTCACAGACTAACGGATGATGGATGGTGTGTCACGTGTTCCCAGAGATACTGTACATTCCAACCACTTCTGGTGAGTAGACTCATCTTTAGGAAGTTTGAACACATTCTGAGAACAAGCATTTTCAGTCCGTTTCTTTTCCCTGTGCAGACTGGATAAGAACGTACAATGACCATCCAACAGATGTTCTTCAGCAGGCACTTCCTGGAGAACCTGCTGATAGTGACGTCACTAGGATTTGAACCTCTCGTTTTTCAGAATAGGGCAGAGAAGCAGATTATTGAGGATTTCTCAGAGATGCAGGAAGGAATCCCAATAATACTTTGTGTTTTGATAAGGAATTAAATTTGTAACAAGGTTAAAAACTCAAAAAGTTGTTTTGCATGATATGGGACTTTTAAATGATCAGAAACCACTAGGAATGTAACAACATTTAGTGAAATAAAAAACAGCAATATAAAATCCAAAGGTTCACAAAGAAATAAAAAATTTCATAAAAGTGCAGCGTGGGGTTTAATTTGACCCTCCTGCTTCCCGTAGACCAGGGGTGTCAAACTCATGAGCCAAATATTTTAGGTGGAAAAAATGAGTATTTTAATCATTTTTATGCTCTAGTTTGCACTTCCACGTATAAATAACATAATATGTAAGGCACTGATAATATCAAAGCAATAAGTGACTGATAACAGAATATTCTCTTTCAATTAATTGATTTGTGACACATTCTTATGTAATTTGGAGAATTTGAGGATTAATTTGAAGAAATTGCAGGATTTAGAAAAAAGAGTTCTTTTAATCACTTTAACATTAAAATAACTGCCATCATGTGATATAAGATATAAATGTGAGCCCTGCAAATACTGTGGAGTTTCATTGGGTTTGCATTTTATTTTGGAAATATCTACAACTGAATTATTTGGTGATTTACACAATGATTCATGGTTTCTCTGACTTTATTGCTTTCTGCCGAGGGCCGAATTGGATGTGTATCATTCATTTTTCATTATGTAACAAAAACGTGAAAAACTAAAAAAACACTCATTATTTGATATTTGTTTCCAAAACCAAAATGAAAAAAACAGAAAACGCCTTGTTTTTCAAATTCAAGCTCTTTTGCTTCGGTACAGAAAATGAAAAACTGAAAACAAACACCTTTATTTGTTTTCTCCATCACCGATTTGCCAACGTACGTGACCCAGAAGTGAAGTGTTACACATTTAGAAATATCTTTATCTCTGCAACACTTAAGAGTCTCTGAATCCTCCTAAATGTCTGTGAGGAGGTTCTGTGTCCAACATCAGATAAAGTGAAAAGGACACATTTCTGATTCACAAATGGAAGCAGCGATCTTATCATAACGAACTGCCGTTAGCATAACCATTAGCATCGATGAGACTACACTTCCGGGTCACACACTTGGCAAAATCGGTGATGGAGAAAATGGATAAATGTGTTTCGTTTTTCATCTTCTGTACCGAAGAAAATGAGCTTGAATTTAAAAAAACAAAGCGTTTTTCCATTTTTTCATTTTGGTTTTGGAAACAAATATGAAATAAAATAAAACATCAAATTTTTTTCGTTTTTCTTGTTTTGTTACAAAATGAAAAACGAATGAACGAATGATACACAAATTTCTCGGGCCGGATTTGGGCCCCGGACCTTGAGTTTGACACTTGGTTGCCGTAGATGCTGCAGTGTTTATAAGATGACGTGTAACGGTATGGTCTGTCGACTACGTTGGTTGTGTGTAGTGAACAAACATCGTGAGCAGACATATTTCAACACATCTGACACTAAAGCTTCTTCTAAGCAGAGGTTGAGACAGATCACGGATCATGTGATCTGTGTGACATGGACGTAAAGTATAAAGGTCCTCAGACTAAATATTACAACCACTTTTGTGTTACACAAATAATAAACAGTTAGATTGGAACTTTTGTTTTTATTTGTGAAGCTAAACACACACACACACACACACACACTGTCTCACACTATTAGTTGAACATTTCAGGGGTTGGTGGGTCAATTACATCTTTCAATTATAATTACTTCTTCAATATTCCATGTTCAATTACAACTCAATTATGTTATTGTTGACTGGCATTTTTTCCAATTACAATTAAAATTACAATTATTATTTTTTCACTGAAAGTCAATTATATTTATGTTCTTAATCACAATATTAATATTTATGGTGGGTGTCCTGAGCCTTTTTTCTGTCACTATCTTATAGATTAAATTGTTTTGAAAATGTAAAATGATCCTGAAGAGAAGTGACAGGTAAACTGGATATAAAATATATTTTAATAATGTTAATTACTTATGTATAAGACATAGAACTGTAACATGGTTCACCAGGTTTGCGTCTAATTAAATGGTAAATGACAGTTTTTATAGAAAGTTCTTGCATATTACAATTACAATGTCAATTATCTGAATTCAATTACGACAACAATAGCAACATATTGTTTCAATTATAATTACAATTATAATTCAATTCCATAATTATAATTGACCCCAGCCCTGGTTATTTTTATCATTTTTATATTGTATCATGAGTTGTCTATTTTATTACACTCCTAGAAATCACTGCTGAGATATAATAAAAATTATTTCCTAAAAAAATCAAAAGCCAAATTTAAATCAAATCCAGATCAACATGGACCCCCTGAGAAAGTGATTAGGATTATGAATCAGATTATCATCTCCATTACGACTATAAAATGCTTAGATTTGTAGAAAGCAGGGCCACGCCCGCTAAGGTCCACTTGGACGGCTTTTCTTTGGTCTTGAGGTTGAAGGTCCACACGTAGGTGGGCCCCCTCTGCCGGGTCTTATAAACGGGGCACTGGTAGACGCTCCTGTTCTCCTGTTTATCAACGGGAACCGCCCTGATGAACATGACGGGCATGGCCGGGCCTGAGCTCTTTGAGACGGGCCTCCGCCATCATTCCGCTCTAGAGGGAGGAAAAAAGATGAAAGGCATGAAGAGACGAGCCGCTCAACCATCAACCACAGCCTCCGTGGGCTGGAGGAAGTCATTAATGAGTTCAGGGTTCAGTGGGAAACTCACTCAACCCACCGCGTTTGCCATTTAATAACCTTCCTTTGTGTCAGACTCACCAGGAGAAAAAAGTGAACGTCTGTCTGGACTTTAATGGCAAAAGTAAAGTTTGAGTTTGTCAAAACAACATCACGCACCCTTGAAGTAGTCGTTGAAAAGTCAACAGAGTTGGAGTGGAAGTCAAGCTGTAACACAGTGGTCTGTCTCATTAATTAATCCTCCCTGACAAACACTGGGTTTTCACGAATAAATGCAAATCCCCGTGACTTTGGAGCTCAGAGGACGAAGCTCTAATTGAATCAGCAAACATTCTAAAGCAGCCTATGGACCCTCCCCCTCCATGTCTGGGTAAATAACGATGATGGGCACCTGTTCCACATCGTGTTGTTTCCCCTTAAAGCACAAAGAATAAAACATGTGAATATTCATCACGTACAGTAACCCAACCAGCTTCTTTTCTTCATTCATACAGACAAGCAGCAGCTTTACGGTCAGTCCAGATGGTCCACGGGTTGGTTCTGACTCCTAGTCCTGCTCCAGCCCCCGGGGGGGTGGGGGGTGGGGGGGGGAGGAGAAGTAAAGGAGACGCTCGCCCTCGTCTGTCCTCCTGTCGGTTTTTGCTCCAACTTAATGAAGAAAAAAGGCCGAGCTGGTCCTCTAAAGGCTGATCTAAGTGTTCCAGTGCACACTCTGCACATTCCCCTAATTAACTAGTCTACAGGGAGTGTGTGTGTGTGTGTGTGTGTGTGTGTGTGTGTGTGTGTGTGTGTGTGTGTGTGTGTGTGTGTGTGTGTGTGTGTGTGTGTGTGTGTGTGTGTGTGAGCTGACTAATGCATCACACTGGATGCAAACACGAGGAAAGGAAAAAGGTGACAAAGATGTCAAAAATACGTGACTTTGTTTGAACATATTTTACAGAGATGAAAGGAACAGATGTGCACATCTGTCACCTGATCACTGTGTGTTTCTAACGGTTTCCTCAGAGATTACACGTCAAAAACCAGCCAGTCAGCAGAACCTGAGCCTGGTCTTTAAAAGGTTTAATCCTGATCAAATGTATCCTTGTTTCTTTATAAACATGATTATTAATCCATTTTGTTTTTGAGTAGGTTTTCAAAGCAACATCAGATTAGATCAATCTGATCCAGATCAAAGCTTAATTTGGGCCTCCCAGATTTTCTAATTTGATTGGAACCAGGATCTCATTCTTTTATTTTTTATATTTCCAGCACCAGAAAACAGAGCACGAGTGAAGAAAAGAGGGGAAGTCAGGCCACACCCCCACGCTACATCTAAAGTGTGATTTTCCCAAAAATGGTGTCTCGTTAGCTTAGAAGACGGTAGAAAAGAGCTAAAAAAGGTTTGTTGGATTTAAAGAGTTTTTTAAGCCAATAAGTGAAGCTAATCCTGAGATAAAGGTTGTTTCTGTGGAAGTAGCAGCAGTTAGCGTAGCTAGTAGCAGCAGTTAACATAGCTAGCAGCAACAGTCAGCGAAGCTAGTAGCAGCAGTTAACGTAGCTAGCAGCAGCAGTTACCGTAGCTAGTAGCAGAAGTTAATGTAACTAGTAGCAGCAGTTAGCGTAGCTAGTAGCAGAAGTTAATGTAACTAGTAGCAGCAGTTAGCGTAGCTAGTAGCAGCAGTTAACGTAACTAGCAGCAGCAGTTAGTGTAGCTAGTATTAGCACCTGTAGCGATGATGCTAATACAGGAGAACCTGTCTCCAACAGACAGGACACAGGAGGAGAACTATCCAGGAGACATGAGGAGGACTCATGTTAAAGTTCTGATATAGACATTAAGACAGAGGCTCAGTTCAAAGCTAAGATGATCTGCTGCTCTAGGTTTATATAAGACCAGACAGGCTGGAAATATGTTAACAAGTTGTGAGAATACAAAGTTGTTCTTTTCTTGGACAAATAAAAGGTAAACACACGTTATATTTTCATGTTCTGCTGATTCATTAGAGGAGTTATGATCTGATGTTATGGATGGTAAAGTTCAGTGACTAAATGATGTCATTGGTGCTGAAACATGTCAGATTTAACAGCTGTCACTCAGAGACTGATGATCAGTAACTGATGATTGTTCATGTTTATTTAACGCTGATTCATCATTCTTTTATTAAACATTTAGGTTAATTGGTTGTTTGTGTTCACGTGATATTATTGGATCATTTAGTTAGAAAAACATGCTTTAAAAATGTTTTATTCTGTGATATTTTTGTCTTTCTCTTACTGATGGAACAACAGGCGTTTGTTGAAATGTGGATAATATAATAAAGCTGATCTTTGTTTGATGAAGGGGCTTCTAGCCTTTGAAGACCATGACCAACCTCCTGCATTCTGACAGGACTAGGACTAGGACTAGGACCAGAACCAGGACCAGAACCAGGACCAGAACCAGAACCAGAACCAGAACCAGAACCAGGACCAGAACCAGGACCAGGACTAGGACTAGGACTAGGACCAGAACCAGGACCAGAACCAGAACCAGAACCAGAACCAGAACCAGAACCAGAACCAGAACCAGGACCAGGACTAGGACTAGGACTAAAACCAGAACCAGGACCAGAACCAGAACCAGGACCAGAACCAGAACCAGGACCAGGACCAGGACCAGGACCAGGACCAGAACCAGAACCAGAACCAGAACCAGAACCAGGACCAGGACCAGGACTAGGACTAGGACTAGGACTAGGACTAAAACCAGAACCAGAACCAGGACCAGGACCAGATTGGATTACGTGATTTCATCTGTTTTTTCTTTTGAAAAACCCTTTTTTAAGATTTGATCCCATCTGTAGATCAGTGCGTGTTGAGGTACCTGTGTGTCCCAGCGTGCTCCCTCCATGTACAGCCCGTGCACGTACGCCCCTTCTCGAGGGGGGGAACCAAAGTCCTCACGGTTCTTCTTGGTGACGTCACACTGTAGACTCATGCTGTCCAGAGGCCACTCGTTTCTACACAGAAACACAGAGTGAGGCTGATACACACTGAACATGCTCCTATTATTATTATTATTATTATTCATGTTCAGGGTCACATGTTCTCATTGAGAGACTGACTGCCCCAGGCCAGCTATGGCTACAGATCTAGTTTGCCTCCAATAAATAATTCTGAGATTCTTCTTGAAAAATTACGATGGCATATTAGGACTACATTAAAATAAAATAAAAAATCTGTTCACTACAAGATTAAAGTCATAATATTGTGAGGCAAATGTAGGGACTTTATCTGCTGTTATTGGAGAGTTTGATCATGTTTTAAAAACTCTGGGATCATAGTTACTGTCCTTAACGTGAGTTCTCCCAACGTAAGCCCCTCCCCTATCCCAGCGTACGCCCCTCCCCCATCCCAAAGCGCTCACAGGTCAGAACAGAACACCACTCCACGTCAGAAATGAACTGAGCATGTTATCTGTACCTTGGATATGCTTCTCTAGGTTTACACCTGAAATCCTTTGATTTTTCTCAAATTATTCCACAATATCTCCCCAAAATAAATAAAAACTGGTAAAAAAAAAACTCCCAAATCAAAGGACATTTAATCACGTGTCACTTATTGTTTAGATATTGTGTTCCATACTTTGTCTCATTTATTACTGCAAGTCCATTAAAACCTGTGACCCACTTGCGATGGACCTCGTCCATGTTTGGATCCTGAACTAAAATGAGTTTGAAACCCCTGATAAATATGAATATTTGAAATGTTTGTTTCATTTCGGGCTGTGGTGGTTCAGTGGTTAAAGAGGCGGGGCTTGTAATTGGTCAGTCCTGCTCCTCAGGGAGGGGTTCATGTCGCTCTACATGATCTTTCACCAGGGTTGGGTCAATTATAATTGTAACTGTGTAATTCATATTTAATTACAATTATGTTGTAATTATAATTTTAAAAATCTGTTGCCATCATAATTATAATTAAATTATAATTGTGTTTAGATAATTGACTTTAGAATTTTAATTGCCATAAAAAAATCTATAATAATTGTCAAATATAATTTCAATGCAAAAAACTGTGGAATCATGTTACAGTTCTATGTACAGTTCTACACATGAACCATAAATATTAAAATATATATTTTCATTGATCAAGAAGCCAAATTAGGTAATCAATAGATAGGAAACACATTAGATGATAGATATTAATTTTTAGTGTATTTTACAGCTGATTTAGGACCCGTTAGCATGATGCTAACAGAAAGCTAACACAAGAGGATATTTTAGGAAATGACTGTTATTATTATATCAACAGTTATTTCTCACAATACAATATGAAAAAATGAAGAAAAACCAGAGTTGGGGTCAAATATAATTGTGATCATGTAACTGATAATTAATTACAATTATGAAGTAATTGAAGATTATGGCGGGAAAATATTTATTAAAGGCTCAGTAATTGTGATTAATTCTAATGGAACTTTTGTAATTGAGAAGGTAATTGTAATTGACTTTCTGAGGTTAATTAATCATTTTAATTTAATTGTAATTGGAAAAAAATGCTGATCACTGTAATCGTAATTGAGTTGAAAATGAAAATGTAATTGTAACTGAAAAATGTAATTGACCCCAAGCTTTGCTTATTTGAGAAGATCATTAGCATTAGCAAACCTGGTACAGAGGCTATGAAATGCTTTTAATGTGTAATTCCAGAGGCTGCACTGGTCTGTACTAATGGTAGAAAAAGGAGGGGCTTATATCTCAGTGAACTATGACGTACCCACACATCATATATATGTCCAGTTATAAATGAGTAATTACATGAATGTGAGGTGATTACGTACCTTCGAGCCATGGCCTGCATGATGGCCGTGAGGAACGACTGAGGGTTGAAGAATCCAGCCAACCAAACGACTGACGGTAAGACAAAGTCAGCTGACCACGTCTCCAACTCTTTGATCCTCGTCAGCAGGTCTGAGAACCAAAGGGCCAGACCACACGTGGAGGGGTACGCACGCCTCGTCCAACTGTCCGGTACCACGTCTAGAAACATAGCGTTCTGAAGGTTCTCCATGTCACTGGTCATAGTCAGCTCTCCCTGAAGAAAGAAGACAACAATAGGAATCATTTATAACATATTTACAGTATCAGTAATAATAATAAAGTTTAGATCACAATATATAATTTATAACATATTTACAGTATCAGTAATAATAATAAAGTTTAGATCACAATATATAATTTATAACATATTTACAGTATCAGTAATAATAATAAAGTTTAGATCACAACAATAGGAATCATTTATAACATATTTACAGTATCAGTAATAATAATAAAGTTTATATCACAACAATAGGAATCATTTATAACATATTTACAGTATCAGTAATAATAATAAAGTTTAGATCAGAACAATATATAATTTATAACATATTTACAGTATCAGTAATAATAATAAAGTTTAGATCAGAACAATATATAATTTATAACATATTTACAGTATCAGTAATAATAATAAAGTTTAGATCAGAACAATATATAATTTATAACATATTTACAGTATCAGTAATAATAATAAAGTTTAGATCAGAACAATATATAATTTATAACATATTTACAGTATCAGTAATAATAATAAAGTTTAGATCACAACAATAGGAATCATTTATAACATATTTACAGTATCAGTAATAATAATAAAGTTTATATCACAACAATAGGAATCATTTATAACATATTTACAGTATCAGTAATAATAATAAAGTTTAGATCAGAACAATATATAATTTATAACATATTTACAGTATCAGTAATAATAATAAAGTTTAGATCACAACAATAGGAATCATTTATAACATATTTACAGTATCAGTAATAATAATAAAGTTTAGATCAGAACAATATATAATTTATAACATATTTACAGTATCAGTAATAATAATAAAGTTTAGATGAGGACAATATATAATTTATAACATATTTACAGTATCAGTAATAATAATAAAGTTTAGATCAGAACAATATATAATTTATAACATATTTACAGTATCAGTAATAATAATAAAGTTTAGATGAGGACAATATATAATTTATAACATATTTACAGTATCAGTAATAATAATAAAGTTTAGATGAGGACAATATATAATTTATAACATATTTACAGTATCAGTAATAATAATAAAGTTTAGATGAGGACACTAAATCACTGTCTCAAAGGTCAGTTTAACTCTAACCCAGTGTTAACCCTCTGTAGGTTATGATGACTTATGGAACATTATTTAGCTTTTACATTAAATGAGGCTGATTCTGATCCAGATATTATTTTTTAACTGACATTAAACTCCTCGAACGTTCCAAATATTATTTTATTGTAAAACATTGAACAATATCCATGAAACAATACCAACGTGTTGTTTAAACTGCACATGAGGTAGTTACTGTATCTCAGATATAAATATAAACTTTAGATCAATTATATCATTACATTTAATCACATTTAAAAACAAACTAAATAAACGTGTCCATCAGGATCCACTGCAGACCTGACTAAAATAAAGTGCACAGTCAGCAGTATTTAGATTTCATAAATAAAAAAAATCACAGGGTTTGATAAAATAATAATCTACAAAACATGTTAAACTACAATAAAATGTCCTGAGTTTCCAACATCTGTTCCTAAAAGTCAAATATTCTACAAAAATAAAAAATAAAGTGTGAAACATTTTGAATGAGTAGAATAAACATGGTTTCCTCCATAGTCACTTTGCTCTTTTCACTGACTGGCTCTTCGCTCTCGCTAGCTTTAGCATTAGCATTAGCTTTAGCATTAGCTGGATTGCTAGCTTATATGGTGGTTTTGTTAGTTCCACTACAGCTTAATTCAGCGTTACATAAATGACAAATCGTGATCTTTGCTCTCTTTTTACATAATAAAGCCCAACTGTGGACATGCTAGGAACACGTGCTGTGGGTGTTGTTGTTAACATGTGTAGCAGACGCACACGTGCACATGAGCTGGTGGGCGGGGCCTGTCAGTCATCTCACAGCAGAAGGGGACAATGGCCGACTTTATGATCTTTGTGGAGGTAAAAAAAATCAGCGAAAAAGTTCAGTTTCATATGCGAGGATCGGCCGCTCCCCAAAATATGAGAAATCAGTGAATCTTTAGTGTAAATAACGGCAGATCTTATCAATCAAACTGAAACACAACTCATGTCTGTAGTACTTCATATAATATTTAGATTTATTTTTTAACGTTACATTTACTTTGTTAAGAATGTACAGAAGTGGGTCAGGGCCAATTTTAATGGAGAATTTTTTTTTTGGGAAAATCAAAAATAAAGTCAAAGATTAACGTTAAAATTTCAAAACACAATATAGTGATGAAAGTCAATGGTTTGCTAATAAAGTCAAATCTACAGAAGCTGACTCGGGCCAATTCACCATATATGACAACAAACAGATCAATGTGTTAAACTACTTTAATAACAAAAAAATTATTTCTTTTTTAGCTCAAACACAGTGTTGTAATCTTTTTAAAGCTCCAGTATTTTGATATTTGTCACCATTATTTGTTCCACGAACCCCAACAACATAGTATTTATGGTTTATTATGGTTAAACTTGCCTGTTTTCCAGAGTTTTAACCTCTGAAAAGTCACTTTAATGACGCTTCTAAAAACAGGCTGTTTTGGGGCCTTCATGAATATTCATGAGTTTGTCCAACCGCTGCGTCGCATTATGTCACAAACACGTCAGATCAAGTCATAAAGGTGATACGAGGCGTATACGGCTGATAAAAGTGAAACTGATGTAAATGCTCCCTGGGCGCTACACCGTGGCTGTCAACTGCTCTTTAGGGAGGGGCTAAATCATCAAGCCTCACCTGGGCCGTCACTGTGGGATGTTGAGCAAGTCCCTTAACCCCGAACTGCTCCCCAGGCGCCGCAAAATGGCTGCTGACTGCTCCTCAGGGAGGAGTTAAATGTAGAGGACAAATTGGCCATTAATGTAATAACATTAATGGCCAATTAAAGGCGAAAGCCGCGATTTTTTTTTTTTTTAAATACATACCTGTGAAGTTTTGGATTTGAAAATAAGGGAAATGTTCTGTACCTGCTACAATCTCATTAATCATCTAACTGAGCTTTACATGTTGTTCTGAGAAGTAAAAGCAGTAACTCCAAAAACTAGTATTTTGATACGAAATATGATATATATCGATTAGGGATGTAACGATTCACTCAACTCCCGATACGATTCGATTCACGATACTGGGTTCACGATACCATTTTCTCCCGATTTATTTTACAAAATGGGACTGTAGACAAATAATGACTGAAAAATATTCCTTTATTTTTTGGGGGAAAATACTGTACTATTTTCCTTTTATTTTTCATTGTCAAAAGAATCCCTTGATGAACTATTCAAAACAATGCAATTTAACTAAGAATAAATCTTGAATGAAATAAATAAAGGAAAAATACAAATGAAGAAGAAACCTATTAATTTAAATTCTGGTTCTATAGTAAACAATTCAAAACTACATAATAGTTCTTTTTCTTTTTAAAAGTGCAACTGAAAATGTATTTTGTGCCTTAATAATTAGACTTTAAAAAAAAAGAAAACAGTCATTTTACTGTATTTACATCAGATATTTGTTTGGACCAGCAGAGGGCGCTGGTAACCCAATGGTCGGTTGGCATGCAGATATTCCACCAGTGAAGAAGAGAAGCTATGCTAGCAGACAGAGCTAATAGAAAAACGTGACTTTTACAGATATTCACGTAATATTACAGATATTCTTTCGGTGCTAAAGGGGTAATGAATCATTTATGAGCATGTTTAACAGTAAATGGCGGCCAGAAAGAAAGTAGTAGCAGATTCCGCCCGTCACGTCCGTTTCTGGAAGGATTAATATATAGCGCCCTCTGCTGTTTAAAAAAAGTACTGTGATTCAATTTTCAGAGCATCGATGTGAACCGTGGTACCTATGAATCGATTTATAACTGCCTTACGATTAATCGTTACATCCCTAATATCGATATATGAAATATTATAGTTTTTTATATCGCCAAAATAGAAAACGTGATACATCTTGAATATATCGTCCAGCTCTAATTCCTAAATTATAAAACAGCCAAAATAAAAACATAAATGTGTATATGAAGCACATGTGTTTATTTAATATACTTACAGTTTATATACAAGTCAACATGTTGTATATTTACTGTTAATTTAACATTGTCTTTAAGTCAGACATTAACATTTTATTTTATTATATATTTTATTATAATTTCTCATACTCACTCATGTGGTTCTCTGATATTCACTAATGACTTATTAGACACATTTATTACAGACTTTACATTATTTAACACTTTATAAACAGTGTATATTTGTGGAGCTTGTGATTGGATGATTTTTCATGGTGACTTACGTGGTTCCTTCTGCTGTGGTAGACGTTAAAATATCAGTTATTAATCTAACAGAACGTGTAACTGTGTCACATCCTGCTGGTCTTTATGAAGATAAACTCTATGTTATATTTTACAACATATTTACAGCGTTCAGTTTAGAGAGACAGAGGAATGTTTTATATTAATAATTATTACATTAAAATACGGACATTTACGGGAAAATACTAATACGTGGGAAAGAGGGGTAAAATACGGGACACAGGATACTGGACAGGTATGATTAAACACAGAGAACACATTTAGTATATGTGACTTTACATATATGACAATAAAGTATAATATATATTCTATATGACATTCTTATTGGATAGGAGGAGCCAGGATTGTCAGGAGGAGGAGTTTCTGCATTGTGACATCACAACACGAGTAAAATCCAACTGTCCCGTTTAAAGCTGACTTTATACAAAATGTGGAATAACAAGGAAACAGAACTTTTTCATGTTTGTTCCTCTGAATGAGACTAAATAAAT
Organism: Gouania willdenowi; assembly: GCF_900634775.1. Classification (NCBI taxonomy): domain Eukaryota; kingdom Metazoa; phylum Chordata; class Actinopteri; order Blenniiformes; family Gobiesocidae; genus Gouania; species Gouania willdenowi. The sequence goes on from NC_041062.1 coordinate 26,338,682, forward strand.
ATATATCACTGTAGCTAAACTATTATAGAGTGATTTATTCATATCATAATGCTGCCATTTAGAAGTTGTTTTGGCTACAGACTGTCTGTGGCTTCTGACTGTCTGTGGCTACAGACTGTCTGTGGTTATTGACTGTCTGTGGTTATTGACTGTCTGTGGCTACAGACTGTCTGTGGCTATTGACTGTCTGTGGCTACTGACTGTCTGTGGCTACAGACTGTCTGTGGTTATTGACTGTCTGTGGCTACAGACTGTCTGTGGTTATTGACTGTCTGTGGCTACAGACTGTCTGTGGCTACAGACTGTCTGTGGTTATTGACTGTCTGTGGTTATTGACTGTCTGTGGCTTCTGACTGTCTGTGGTTATTGACTGTCTGTGGTTATTGACTGTCTGTGGCTACTGACTGTCTGTGGCTACAGACTGTCTGTGGCTACTGAGGAGCTACAGAAACACATTAGGACACTGTTGATGATGAATTGGTCCAAGTCAGCTTCTGTAGATTTGACTTTATTAGCAAACCTTCTACTTTTATCACCATATTGTATTTTGAGTTAATTTTCTTCTTTTCTTTTAATCTCGACATTATATTTCAACTTTATTCTTGATTTATCCAAAACTTATTTTCTTTATCAAAATTGTCCCTGATTCTCTTCAGTAAATGATTTACAGTTAGTGGTTTGTTGTCCTTGCAGCCTCCATGATGGATGATTTGTATCCCTCTGATGTATCCTATTACTTTCTGAGTCATCGTAAAGAAACGGAGGAAACAGGAGTTCATAGTGTCACTGGTTGTTTGGAACGGATGCTCACGCTGCTGAATGATAAGGAGATGATAAAAAGTGGTGTGGCATACATAAGCAGTGTAGCATGTTAGCTGATGAAACACGCTGTAAGCTAGTGTCCTTCACCTGCTGATGCTCTCTCGCTAGCGTCCTCGTAGCCCAGTGTGACCACGCCTCCATTCTTTATGAGGAGGATAAACATTTGTTGATTTATCTACGTCGGAGCGTTTACCGTGAACCTTTCACCTTCAGACGCTCACAATATTCCTGATCTGTCACTTCAGCCTGTGCGCAGTAGACACCATCCATCACAATGAAGCTGTGCCAACTAAACAAGGCTAACATTCTGATTGTCCCCGTTTATTCCACTATGAAGGCAAAATATGATTCCATTTGCTGGTACAATAGTCTACAGGGCTTTTAAATCACACAAGCAATTTATTGGAGCTTGTAGTACGTGAAAATCGAAGCCTCATAACTTCCAACAAACATGTTAACACACTCACCGACCCACCTACACACTCTGCTCACAACGCACAAACATCTCAGAGTCTCACACACAGCAGCTCTCTCTGAGGAATGGAGCCTGACAGACAGCACCGTGGGAAAAACGGTGTGAGGTGGGGGAGGGGCTTAATAAATTAATACTAATGAATGGGTTTCCCACCGAATGCTAACATGAAACTTTTGGGCAAGTGTCGTTGCCCAAAACGGTGGGGATACAATGGGAGGAGGTCGCCAGATGCCTTCAAGAAACTAAAAAGATTTTTTTGAACAATTTCAGCCCATTTTTTAAAATAATTTTTACTTTTTTTCTGCAACTACACCAAACCTGTCATATTTTAACCTATTTTCATCACTTTTTCTTGCCATATTTTTGCTCCTTTTAATGTATTTTTGCAACATTTCTCACATTTCTGACACTTCTACATCACATTTCAATGACTTTTCTACACATTTTTTCCACTTTCCAGACATGTTCATCACTTATAAACCATTTCTACCACTTTTACACCTAATGTCACATATGTTGACCCATTATTGTCACTTTTAACCTCTTTTCAGCAGATTTCATGATTATTTTTTTCCAATTTTACCACATTCACCATTTGTCATGTCTATTATTTACCAGTTTAAACTAATTGTTCCAATATTGTCTCTTTTTATTCACTCTAATTTGCAACAATTAACCAATTTATGTGGTTTTTAAAATCTCATTTCACCACATTTTCCACCATTTTTGGTCACTTTGAACCATTTTATTAGTGATTAAAACCATGATTTCCATCTTTAAGATGATTATAATAATAATAATAAACGTTCCTGGATAACAGTGGATATTATTCAGATGAATAAATAAATGTGGTTATCACAGATTCATAGAACCATAGACCATCATTTTACTGACTTTATGGATGGACCCCAAAAATCTCTCCTTTATTCCCCCTTATAGATGGTCCTGTCTCCACATGACTGTTCTTCAATGTTCATGTCTGTGTTCAACCACCTTCAGCTACAGTGGGGGTCCCTGCTCTATGGGACCTTTATTTTGGAGGGTCTCCGCTCTCTGGAACCTTTATTTTGGAGGGTCCCCACTCTCTGGGACCTTTATTTTTGGAGGGTCCCCACTCTCTGGGACCTTTATTTTGGAGGGTCCCCACTCTCTGGGACCTTTATTTTTGGAGGGTCCCCACTCTCTGGGACCTTTATTTTGGAGGGTCCCCACTCTCTGGAACCTTTATTTTGGAGGGTCCCCACTCTCTGGGACCTTTATTTTTGGAGGGTCCCCACTCTCTGGGACCTTTATTTTGGAGGGTCCCCACTCTCTGGGACCTTTATTTTGGAGGGTCCCCACTCTCTGGGACCTTTATTTTGGAGGGTCCCCGCTCTCTGGGACCTTTATTTTGGAGGGTCCCCGCTCTCTGGGACCTTTATTTTGGAGGGTCCCCGCTCTCTGGGACCTTTATTTTGGAGGGTCCCCGCTCTCTGGGACCTTTATTTTGGAGGGTCCCCGCTCTCTGGGACCTTTATTTTGGAGGGTCTCCGCTCTCTGGGACCTTTATTTTGGAGGGTCCCCGCTCTCTGGGACCTTTATTTTGGAGGGTCTCCGCTCTCTGGACCTTTAGTTTGGAGGGTCCCCGCTCTCTGGGACCTTTATTTTGGAGGGTCCCCGCTCTCTGGGACCTTTATTTTGGAGGGTCCCCGCTCTCTGGGACCTTTATTTTGGAGGGTCCCCGCTCTCTGAGACCTTTATTTTGAAAGGTTGCTCTAAATGACCATAACTAGGACTGAAAAACATGCTAAACGTCACAATGGAATCCATGGAGGTGTTGATGCTGTTTCTCCTGCAGTGTGTGATTCTCCTCTCACGTCTCTTCTCCTTTATGTCCTGATGCTGCACATGTAGAAATGTTGGCTTTTTTTCATTAAAACATTATATTCTGTGCTATGTAAGGATGTTGTATTTGGTGCTTTGGGTCCATAAGAATAAAGCCATAGTATTAGCCATATTCTTACATATGCGTACGTTAAAAAATCTAACATTACATAATAATGTATTTTAAGTGTGCAGCAGTAGGAGGTACAGTACACGGCTTCAGGTTAAAGGTCTGAAGGGGTACAGGACTGTGGAACCACTGCTTTAACACAGTTGTTCTAACGGTGACCAGCAGTAAATGTAGTGAAAATGATTTAAATCACTGTATACAGAGTAATCATAACCCTTAAAAGTCTCATAAGAAGCCTGTGATGTCACCAGGCCCCTCCCATCATTACCAAAGGGTCTATTACCAAGAAGGGTGAGTCTCTGTGTTAAAGGAAGTATATAATATATATGAAGGTTTTTGGGTTAAGGATAAAATGTCATATATTTGACTAGATTATTCTTTTGATTACAGTGTCATTGTGTAAGTGTAGGATAAAGATAACTGGGATCTGAAACCCCAGGACAACTAGGGAAGGATTATTAAAGAAGAAAGAAACTCAGGAAGGATTAGATCCAACAAAAGCTTTTATCTGCCCTGATCATGTGATCAGTCCCTATGGTGGGAAGACTGAGAGCTGGAATGACATCAAATGTTGCATAACCCAACTCATACAGTATACTGTTACCTACTATACTATACCTACTGCTGAATAATGTACTATGTGAGTGTACATTCTCAAACCTTCTTTAATTATTTTAAATCATTAAAACTGTTTTTCACCTTCAGCCTGTTGAGACAGAAACGATAGCATCTCTTTTATTACCTACTAGGGGTTAATGGTTGGTTTTAGCAAACATTCAATTCATGGATAATATTGTTTCATTTAGAACAATTTGATCCAAATGATTCAGAAACTTGAAATCAATTCTGTAACTTTTGAGTTTTTAACCAGTGTGAGATAAATATCTGAATATGAGACAGTACATGTGAGTTTTCATAGATTCACCTTTCTTGTAAGAGAATCATCTATAAATGAACTATGGACACATAACTACAGACTTAAAGGTATTGTGTAGGATGTATAACTTCTGGGTGGATCATCAACACTATTGGTCCTCCTTATTGTCACTTACTGGTGGTGAATCTGACAAAGTGGGAAAAGTTTAAACCCATGTTCACATCAACTTGTAAACAGAGCTGTGCACGAGGAAGACTGGGCTCGTGCACACGTAAGCGTGTCGTACATGTGCTTTTTTTAAAAAAAGTGGAGAGGGCGTTTCTTTTCTAAACGTCGTCCACAAAACCTTTAAACTAGTCAAACCATGACTTTCTGTTGTAGAACCATAGTCAGAGACAATGGGAGGTTAAACTGAAGACGTAGCGCTAACGTTAGCCGCTCAGCTCTATAACACACTGCTGTCCTTCAGCTTCATTCCATCATTACCATCCAAGCAGGGCCGGCCTTCTGGACAGGCAACGCAGGCGGCCGCCTAGGGCGCCATCTGCTGGAGGGGTGCCAAATCGCACCTCCCCAAAACAATAATAATGATAATAATAATAATTTAAAAAGGTATAATAAATGTGAAACACATTTTACAATCACTCTACATGTTTCCTCTTAATTAATATTAATATTAAAACCTGTAACCATACCAGCAGATCTTATGCCCATATTTATGCATATTCATATTTATTTTATTTTAAATATTGTTCTATTCTATTGTGTTGTTTACACATTGTGTTCTTTGGGTTTAACATTTGTGTTACTGAGTAATAAAACCAAACAGGAAAGTAGAACTGAAACTTTAATATTTTAGTTTAACTGTTGATTATACTGTTTTACATTTCTGTTCTATTTTGCATCATTGTTGTTGTTGTTGTTCCTTCAGGAAATTGTACAATACTATACCTGTAGGTGTTAAATTGTTTTATAGTGTATATTCTAATTTTTAAAATTGGTTGTTTTTTTTCAATGGTTTGTTGTGATGCACTGTTTTGTCCTGATATTTAACATAAATAATAATGTTTACACACTGTGTATGGACTTCTTTAAAAAACTTGATCTATTTCTATTCATTTATTTGGGGGGGCGTGTTAAAGACTAAAGCCAGCCCTGCTTCTAAGTGTTTTATTAAGTAGCTAATATTCCCTCCTTTGGACACACCCACTTTGGGACCGACACAGTGTTGAGTTTTCAGTTCTTGGTAAAATGAAGCCACACCTTTGAACGTTTAGCGCTCACAGCAGACATGTTGACTAGAGACGAGTACATTTTAAAAGAAGTAATTCATTACATTTACACTTTTACTTTGAGTACTATTTATATTGAGCTACTTTTTACTTGAAAAATGTTTAAATGAAAAGAAATATTTTCAAAAATACAAAATAATCTAATTTTAAGTTGGAGTTTGATCTTGGCGTGAAGCAAATCAAGCTTAAAAAGAACCTGTAGTGAATATAACAAAAATGTGTTTAATGTATTACCAATAAACAAAATATGTGCATCTTTTAAAATAAAAAAACATAATAAAATGACTTTTTAGAAAGATTTTATACCTTGGGTCATAAACTATGGAGAGCTGCCATTTTGGTCAGGATATGACGCACGTTGGTTGATGGTCACGGTGCGTCGCTTTAAATAAATGGTGCATTGTGGGAGGTAGAGACAGTCTGTTTACATTGTGGGAATTGTAGTTAAATATTTATTAAATATCACCTTTCTCACCAACTGCTTGTGAGCCTCCCTGCACCCACTCAGCTGCACAATTAGCCTAACAGACTAACAGAGCTGTTGTTAGCTGCAGAAACGAGCCATGGCTGAGTAGTTGGGTGTTGGAAGTGCACAAATATGGTTAGAAACTGTGATGAAACCTGCGTGAAAAGATACGTGTTCATTGAATGGACCTAAACCAACAGATACCTGACAGAGTTCATCATTTAGACACAAGGAAATAAGAGGGAACATTGTGGTGGGGGTGTGGTTAGTGCCATGACACCCCCCATAGTATCCCCTGTAAGCAGAAACGTAGTAGTGTTTTCAACATGTACGTTTACACGCTGCATTCAACCACTTTCTGTGAAGGAATTCTGTCCATTAGCTTAGCCCTTTAGCTTAGCCTATTAGCTTAGCCCATTAGCTCTAAAAAGTCAATTTAATGTGTTTTTCTTAAATAAAAAGGTGCACATATTGGTTTATTGTTAATACATTAAACACAGGAACCCTTTAAAACGATACAAGTTTAGTTGAACTATCTTTCTCTCACTGCTGACATCCATAACTGGCTCTTATTTGCTCACCTTGAGTCCGAGCTGGAGCTCACACAGAGAGCGTCTGATCTCCTGTGTGAGGACGTTCATACGCTCACACTCCTGTAGCGCCACCACCTGGTAGGGGGTCCGATCCTCAGCCCTCCCCAGTAGCTCAGCCATGTTAAACTCCTCTGGAAGCTTCTCTAAAATCTCCTCCAACACGCCGTGGACCTGATGAGGTAAACAATATGAAGAAGGGTTTGTTTCCAGTTCATCACAAGTATTTCAGACAAGAAGAACAAAAGAAAAAGAGAAATACTCCTGAGTAAACAACTAGTGAGAGATTAGGTTATCTGTGTCAGATTCACTCAGTTTGCACTGACAACAAGAGGAATGCAACAGTTTCATAAATATTTATAAAACATATGCATTTTGCAGCACCAGCTCTTTTTTACCATACCAGTGTAATCCCTTGAATAAAATCAATGTTTACATCATATTTATGTGTGTAAGTAATGCTAGCTAATATCTGTCAACATTTTCCCAAGTCAACAGGCATTAGTAATCAATCATGGGATTAGCTGCCAAACAAAGGATGAGGTCATCATATCAATAGATTGGTCAAAGAGCCTCAAACGTATCTGAATACAAAGTGAGTCTCATTGGTAAAACTCTGGGCTCTGCACATGTTAAAGTTCAAACAGAAAAGGTCACACACATCATAGCACTAAGACACACTAAAATATAATACACAACTAACATATACAGTATCTCACAATCAGGCAGTTTATGGTCAGAAAATGAGCACATGAGCAGATCTAGGAGTAGATTTCACCTTTTAATAGTTTTTTACACAAGCTGTACTGGTGTACACATGAACAACCTCAGTATGGGATTAATGGGACATCCAACGATCCAACTACTTGCTTTACACTGGGTAGGTGTTTATCACTGACCACAGTAAACAGTCTCCTGCACTGCTGTTATTTCATGTGTCTGTTTATTGCTTTTCTCTAAACCAGAAAGTGGCCATTTTGGAATTTATTTTTAAAGGGACAGTATTAAAAAAAATGTAATTTTATAATGATTTAGCTACAGTGATATACGTTCCTTTAGCCTCATTCAGAGGGCCAATGTAGAAAAAGCTCTGTTTCCTCCTCCCTTGCTACTACATATTTGGTAAAAAGTCAGCTCCAAACAGGACAGTTGGATGTTTGCCCCCTTATGACATCATAAGGGTTGGGGAAAATACTTGGCCTGATTCAGCACTCTATTTTTTCTGTTTGGAAAATGCATACGTCACATCCTGTTTTCAACCAGTGCCAGGAGAAATCATTCAATGGAATCATGTGCAACAGAAATACTTCGCATTTGCTTACAAAATATGGGCTAAGGACCGTGTGAAACAGAACCCAACGTTGCTTCATAAGAGGAAAGGTAAACTTTTTTGTTCAAAATGTCATCATCGAGCAAAAGCGGAAGTCGTCTATGAACAAACATTTTGCTTCTGCAAAACATGTCAAGAGAATGAAAGCCAGAGCACAACCCCATGTGGAGACAAACAGGAAGTACACAATATCATTACATACAGTATGTTCATTAATGCTTTGTATTATTATTTTTGTTATGACTAAAGAAATATGTCTTCATGACAGATTCCTTAAGTTCAACATTGTTTACTGGCCTGTTTTTCTGATGATCATTTTGATTAATAACTGTTGCATTCAGGGTGTGTTCAGTGTATGTTGTGTTGGTGTTTGCTTTCCAACAAAAAAGCATATTTTTTCTAGAACATGTCTGGTCAATATGTATTTTTCATTGGTAAAAATCACAAAAAAAGCCTGTGAAATCCTGGAGGGACTGGCTAACGTTATTGGAGGATAAAACCACAGTGTGTGCTCTGGCCTTTCTCATCCAGTGAGAAAACTTAGCTGTCAAATCAAACTCATTTCTGTGTAAAATTGCGAACAGTTTATTTTAAATGTCACTGAGCTGCTGCTAAGACTGCTGTAACAAATACATGCTGCACAGTAAATCTGTTTTTAAAATGACCTTAAAGAGTTGGAACAATGATACCAAATAAATAAACTACTGTGTCTGCTGTACTTTTTCTTCTTCGAGCTTTAAAACACTCTACGCCTAATGTATATAACGATAAAACAGATGATGTCATAAGCTTATTCTGAAGTCCTCAGTCTCTTCTGTTAGACGGAGACAACTAAACACAATCCATCTTCATTTTATCCACTGGGACCTTGGACTTGACCTCGTAAATTAAAAATATTTCTGATTAAGTCCAAAACAAACATTTAGGGTGCATTAACCAGGGTTGGGGTCAATTCATTACAAATATGACATAATTATAATTTGACTTGGAAACATCCGTTGCTGTGGGAACCATAATTGAATTGTAACTGAGTTCTGATATGTTACTTGGGAATTAGAATTGTCGTGAAAATTCTATAAACAGTCAATTACAATTTTAACACCAACCTGGTGAACCATGTGTTACGGCTGGTGCCGTATTGTGTTTACGGTGTTGGTGGAGGAGTGAGAGCTCTTCCACAATTTAATATCTATCCCAATGAGCAGGACAGCAGGGAGTGGCCATCACCAAGGATGCTGATTGGTTCTCCCCAGGGTGTGGCCCTACATAAGGACTGTCTACCCCAGAAGCTGGTGGAGAGCAGTGGTGGCTGTGACTCTCCCTTCCTTGCTGTCCACCAAGTGTGTATCTGGCTGTGTGAAGTGTGTGTGTGTGTATTCAGTGTTCCTGGTTTAACCAGCGTTTTAGTTTGAACTGTACCTGGAATTATTGTTTATATTTTGTAAAGAAGCTGTAGGGGTGAGCTGCCATTTCATTTCCTGTTTTCTAGTGTTTTTGTGTATAGGCTTAATATAGGAGTTTATTTATTATTTTGGCCTTGGTTCACCCTGACGTTTATGCTTCTGTTTTTGTGTTTAATTGTTGGGCAATAAATGACCTTTGCCTTATTCAACTCTCTGTGTTTCTTTTAAATGTGTTTGTTCCTACCCTAGACTAGGGACGTAACATATTTTTGGGGGCTTGTCCGGGATTCATCTGAAATAGTCTGTTTTTTTTTAATGTGTTTAAAGGTAATTCTTTATTGTAGTCGGGTAGAGCTTTTCATATTGTTGGCTGGCTGATTTTTCTCTTCTCCAGTTTGTGATGGAGGAGTTTAAAATGAATCCCTCATTAGATAAACTGGATAGGTGTAGCAAAGATGAGTTGATGTTTAATGCCAATTTTTGTGACATTCTTCTTCCGTTACATGGCACTAAGACAGAAATTAAGAGTTGTTTGACAAAGCAATTGATAGAAAAGGGTGTGGTGAAGACGCCGTCTCAGTTGACCAGCGCTTTGGGCGTAGAGGAGAAAGTGGGAGCGGAGACTGACACGTCAGCCTTACCGGCTGTCAGCGCTCGGGGTGTGGCCGGAGCAGAGGCTCCAGAGCGGGCGGCACTGCCACACACAGACCCGATCGCGCTGATCCAGGCAGGTGTGGACACGGAGGACTTAAAGTTGGCCCTCCACATACGTGAAGTGGAGACAAAAAATCATGAGGTTGAGCTCATGCGTCTCCGCCTGAGGATGATGGTGCTGGAAGTTCCTGTCCTGCGCACACCGCCTGTGAGTAACACGCCCCCTTCTCCTGCTGATCAATTCAACGTAAGCCGTCAGATCACCTTAGTGCCACAGTTTAGAGAGAGTGAGGTGGACAGTTATTTTAACGTTTGAGCGTATAGCAGCCACTTTGAACTGGCCGAGGGATGTGTGGTGTTTACTGCTCCAGTGTAAATTGGTGGGAAAAGCACAGGAAGTTTGTTCAGCCCTATCAATAGAGGAAAGTTTATCTTATGACGTGGTGAAAGCCACAGTGTTACGCACGTATGAGTTAGTGCCAGAAGCTTATAGGCAAAAGTTTCGTTCCTGTGAAAAATCAGCAAGCCAAACATATGTAGAGGAAAAATCTATTTTGCTCGATAAATGGTGCACAGCAAGCAAAGTTACAACACTTGAGCAGCTTCGTGAATTAACCCTGTTAGAGGACTTTAAATCGTGTTTGCCTGAAAAACTTGTGGTTTATTTAAATGAACAAAAGGTGGGAACGTTAGCAAACGCTGCTGTATTAGCAGATAAATTTGTTTTAACACATCGAGTTTCTTTTCCGTCGGTTCACCGTGAGCGTGTCACCTGCGCTGAGGTTAAAACTCCAAAGTTTACGCACAGAGGCCCACTGCGCTCCAACGCCGCTCCTGTCAGCAGCAGCAGCTATACTGACCATGTGTGCTTTTATTGTCATGATGCCCCGTTATTTTACGCAGAGAGCAATCAAAGAACAAAACAAAATCATCAACTCCAAAAAGCGTTGGTTTTGTGCGTCCTGCTCCATTGCAACCTACTGACACGTCATGCGTTAGTGACGCACGGCTGGACGCGAGTTATGATCCGTTCATAATAAAGGGAGCTGTTTCTCTAACGGGTAAAGGGAAAGATGAGGTGCCGATCAGTATTCTCCGTGATACTGGAGCTTCTCAGTCATTAATTGTACAGAGCGCTTTACCCTTTTCTGACAGCTCATACTGTGGCTCAGACGCACTGGTGTGGGGGGTGCAAATGAGCACTTTGCGCGCCCCGCTCCATTCAATATGTTTGAGTTCCTCTCTAGTGTCTGGACGAGTGCGTGTAGGAGTGCGGGAACGATTACCAGTCCAGGGGGTGTCCATGATATTGGGGAATGATCTGGCGGGTGAGCGTGTGTTTCCTGTTGTGGAAGTGATTAATAATCCCGGAGTTGGTTTGATAACTGCAGAAAAAAATAACGTGTTTCCTGTTTGTGCTGTAACCCGTGCACAAGCTAGAAAATGTAAAGGTATAGATTTGTCTGATTCATTTCTGTCAAATGATCATCAGGACCAGATGAGTGAAAAATTTGACTCTGATGATAATCCAGCAAAACCTAATGACAGTCTGATACCCAGTGTGGCAGATTTGAAGTTTGAGGTGGATCAAAGTTCTTTTGTAGCCGCTCAAAAAACAGACCCAACCCTGTCTGCTTGTTTAGAAGCTGCAGTCACCGCTCAAACCAATTCTGAAAATGTGTACAGTTTGGAGAACGGTGTCCTTATGTGCCATTGGTTTCCTCCTGCAACTGGTAATTTAGAGTGGAATGTGGTGAAACAAGTGGTGGTTCCACAACCGTTCCGTTACCAGGTGCTTAGTTTAGCTCACGATGGTCTTGCTGGACATTTAGGAATTAAGAAAACCTATTACAGAGTCCTTCGCTGTTTTTTTTGGCCTGGACTAAAATCTGATGTGGGAATATTCTGTCGCTCATGTCACGTGTGTCAATTAAGTGGAAAACCTAATCAGACAATTCCTCCAGCACCATTGCATCCAATCCCAGCTTTAGGTGAACCTTTTGAAAACGTTGTATTAGACTGTGTGGGTCCCCTCCCAAAAACAAAGTGTGGTAACCAATACATGGTAACTCTAATGTGTAGTGCAACTCGTTACCCAGAAGCCATCCCTCTACGCACCATAAAAGCTAGGACTGTGATTAAAGCACTGCTAAAATTCTTCTCAACCTTTGGGCTTCCACGGTCTGTACAAACGGACCAGGGAAGTAATTTTACTTCCAAAGTGTTCTCCCAGGTCCTTGCTTCATTGTCAATTGAGCATGTTAAATCTAGCGCTTTCCACCCTCAATCCCAGGGGGCGCTGGAGCGGTTCCACCAGACGTTAAAGTCTATGCTGCGAAAATACTGTCTGGAGCAGCGTAGGGATTGGGATGAAGGGTTGCCTTTCCTCCTCATGGCTGTGCGTGAGAGTGTTCAGGAGTCAACTGGTTTTAGCCCAGCTGACTTAGTGTTTGGTCACACCGTGCGTGGACCACTACAGTTGTTAAAAGAAAAAGTTCTGGAAGAAGTTCATCGTCCTATGTGTAATGTGCTGGATTTGGTTTCTAAGGTAAGGGAGAGGTTGCACAATGCTTGTCAGATTGCAAGTAATTCGTTGGCTGCATCCCAACAGGGGATGAAGCGTAGATATGATTGTAAAGCTGTTAAAAGACAGTTTAGTGCTGGTGATAAAGTTCTGGTTCTGCTTCTGATTCCGAGTGGTGCACTTCAGGGAAAATTTTGTGGGCCTTATAATGTTGAGAAACAGTTAAGTGAGACGGACTATGTGATTGGCACCCCTGATAGAATGAGGAAGTCGAGAGTTTGTCATGTAAACATGATAAAAAAATATGTCCCGAGAAGTGATCTTTCAAAACCACCTGCTGTGGCCGTGGTAGTCTCTGTGTCGACTTCGCGAGAGACAGAGGGTAGTGAGAATTGTACCGATTTTCCTTTAAAAGATTCACCCAGTTCATCTCGTTTGGAGAACTCTACAATCATGAGTGACATGCAAACGTATCTAAGTCATTTAGAGAGCACTTTTCAGACAGATAGTATAAATTTAACTCTGGATAATCCCACGTTGTTTTCAGACACTCCAACCCGTACCACTGTGTTGTCACATGACATAGACACTGGTAAAAGTCCCCCCATTAAACAGGCGGCTTACCGTGTAAACCCAACCAAACGTGCTCTTATGAAAGAGGAGATGAAATATCTGTTGGAGAATAACCTTGCTGTTCGAAGTTGTAGTGCTTGGAGTTCACCTTGTTTGCTGGTTCCCAAACCGGATGGAACTAATAGATTCTGTACTGACTACAGTTAACAATGTCACCAAAGCTGATTCGTTCCCCTACCCCGGATCGATGATTGTGTAGACCGAGTTGGATCTGCAAAATTTGTGACAAAACTTGATTTATTGAAAGGATACTGGCACGTTCCTTTGACCTCCCATGCTTTTGAAGTTTCTGCTTTTGTTACCCCAGATGGTTTTTTCCAGTATACAGTGATGCCCTTTGGTCTTCGAAATGCTCCTGCCACGTTTCAGCGGCTGATGAATATGGTGCTTGCTGAGGTAAGCAACTGCGAAGTGTATATAGATGATGTTGTGTATTCTGACACCTGGACTGAGCATTTACACACATTGAGACTGGTTTTTAGCAAACTAAAGGAGGTCAATCTGACCTTAAACTTAGCAAAGTGTGAGTTTGGTAAAGCGACTATCACCTATCTAGGTAGGAGGGCAGGTCAGGGACAGGTGCGGCCTATAACTGCTAAGATTCAGGTTATCATTGAGTACCCTGCGCCACAGACCAGGCGAGAAAGCCGTCGATTTTTAGGAATGGCTGGTTACTATCGCAGCTTTTGTAAAAACTTTGCGGAAGTGGTTGCCCCTCTAACGAGTTTAACCAGTGTAAAAAAAGAGTTCATTTGGAGTGAAGAGTTCCAACATGCTTTTACTGCCTGTAAAGCACTTCTGTGTAGTAGCCCTGTTCTGTCTGCCCCTGAAGTGTTACGCCCATTTCAGCTGGAGGTGGATGCAAGTGCAAATGGTGCTGGAGCGGTTTTGTTTCAGGAGGATGGGGATGGAGTTAATCACCCGGTGTGCTATTTTTCAAAGACGTTCAGTGGAGCTCAGGTAAACTATAGCACAATAGAGAAAGAAGCTCTAAGCCTTCTTCTAGCTCTGCAGTTTTTTGAAGTTTACGTCGGGTCCTCAGTTATTCCAATAAAAGTATACACTGATCACAATCCACTTGTTCCCTTTCAGTCGATTCACTCGGTACAACACATATAGTATGGGATATCACGCCCCCGCGTGGCCTACTGAAGAAAACCTCTAATCACGCCTTTAAGGCAGATGATCTGTGATGACGTAAATGAGGCTCCGCCTGCCTCATAAATACGCTGTCATCACAGTCATCCTTCAGTTCTTACGCTCTTCACCTCGCTAAGAACACCTCTACCGAGTGGAGCTAACAAGCTGCTGCTAGTTAGCTCTGTCTCTGCCTTGGCTACTGCCTACTTAGAATTAGTTTAACTGCTCCTGTTGGTGTTAGCAGCTACTGCTGCTGCCCGCGGAGCGCTAGTTCTATTAACAAGCTTCGGTGTATCAAAATGAGCACGAAGGCTAACGCAAGGAAGAAGTCTTCTGTTCGCCCCTGTCCTCAGGGGTGCGGCTTCTCCTTACACGATAAGGACCAGCACGAAGCATGTCCCGTCTGCCTGGGAATAGTCCACGCCAGGAGAGCGTTGACACAGCCCGAGTCCTGTGCGTTTTGTCGCCAGCTTCGGCGTTCAACCTTGGAAAGGCGGGTCACTTTCGTGGAGAAGGTTCTGGGAAAAGCTGCGGTCGCACGGCATGACCCTCTCCTATCCGAGTCTAGGGACCCGGCTTCGTCCGAGTCTGCCCATGTTCCCGGATTTTATCTCGGAGTTGACATCAACATGGAACAAACCACTGTCTACCCGCGTCACGGTGCCCGGCTATGGACAGTTTTTGGATTTGGATGGAGCGGAAAAGGCTGGCTTAGTCAACCCTCCACCTATGGAGCCTTCTCTGGCTGCGTATCTGGCGCTTTCTCACAACCATGGCGTGAGCGGCCCCACATCGCTTCCTTCCAAGCACTGTAGATTTTCCTCCTCGCAGCTGGATAAAATCTACAGAGCACAGGCAGGCACCGCTCGTGCACTGAGCTCTGTCACCATGCTGCAGACCTATCAGGCTATGCGGCTGGCTGAGCTCAGTTCGCTGCTTCCCCCCGACAGCTCTCTGGCTCCTCTTCTTAACGAGGTGAGGGTCGCCACGGATTATATCCTCCGGGTGTCCCGCTGTGCAGCGCTCTCCCTCGGCAGAGGAATGGCGTCTACCGTGGTGTCACAGAGACACCTGTGGCTGACTCTATCGGATGTTCCAGAGAGAGACCGGGCCGTTTATTTGGACGAGCCGGTATCTCCCATGGGTTTGTTCGGGCAATCTCTTGACGCCATTCAGGCACGTTTTGAGTTAGGGAAGAAACAAGCTGAAGCCCTGCGCAGCATCATACCCAGGCGTGACGCTAAGCCCAAACAAGCGGCAGGTGCACGCAGGCCTGCAGCGCCACCTCCGCCGCCCTACAAGAAGGCTACACCTCCGTCAGGTTTCGGACAACCGGGGAAGGTGCAGCCTCCTGCGCCGCAGGTTCCTCGTCATGCTCCACACCACTCGGCTTGGAGCAAAGGTCCGCCGCAGGGCTTCCAAAAGGGCCCAGCGCATAGGCGGAAGAAGCCACACACCTCCTAGCAGTGGGACTGAGTGGAGAGGGACTGAAGCAGCAGGGAGACGCTGCTGTCCATATTTTGTTGCCGCCGAAAAGGCGCCGGCCGAGTTCTGTTCAGGGGCCCAATCCCAAAAGGCATTGTTCTCTCCTAACACAGTCTCCCAAGCACAATCCCCCCATGCACACAAATGCACATCTGTTACCTCTGTTTATAAACCCCAGTTCGGGGGTGTTGAATGTTTCTCAGGTTACTGTAAAGTTTTGCAATGTTCGTCACTTTCTTGGTGCCCCTTTAAAGGTTCACTCTGTGCCTACTGCAAATATGCCCATGTGGCACTCAATAAAAAGTGCATTTTGTATAAAAAAACAAAGAAAAACAACACAAGCTCCAACTCATGTAAACCTGGTCGGTCATGTGAGGCTGCTACCCCCCAGCACGCTAGAGGGCAGCAGCACTCCACCCACAGTGCTACAGGTCAGTCCGCTCGCTGCCCACCTTCCCAGGTGGCGCGCATGCGCACTCACCCCTTGGGTAGAGAGGACCGTTGCTATGGGTTACCGGTTACAGTTCCGGGTCAGACCTCCACGCTTCACTTCTGTAATAAACACAGTGGTAAAGAAGGAGGCTGCAGCTGTAATGAGGGAGGAAATACACACGCTTTTGAGCAAGAAAGCGGTGAGAGTGGTGCCCACTTCGGAGATGAAAAGAGGTTGGTACAGCCGTTATTTCATTATTCCGAAGAAAGGGGGGGGACTCCGTCCTATATTAGACCTGCGAGTGTTGAACAGGTATCTGCGGACGTACAGGTTCAAGATGCTAACACTCAGACAGCTACTGAGCGCTATCAATCCGGGGGATTGGTTCACAACTATAGATCTCACGGACGCTTATTTTCATGTGGCAATACACCCGGACCACAGGCAGTTTCTAAGGTTTGCATTCGAAGGTGTAGCCTACGAATACCTTGTGCTTCCGTTCGGTTTGTCGCTCGCCCCTCGCACCTTTACCAAGTGTGTCGAGGCGGCGTTAGCTCCTCTGCGGGAGAAAGGCGTGCGTGTCTTAGCCTATCTGGACGACTGGGCTCTGTTAGCGAGTTCGAGAGAGCAGTCAGCAGCAGATCTGTCTCTTGTTCTGTCCCATATCTGAGCTCTGGGCTTTTCAGTGAACATGAAAAAGAGCTCGCTGACCCCGAGTCAGCAGTTTTCTTTCCTCGGTCTGGAGATATGCTCTTTAACCGGCCGAGCGCGTCTGTCGGAGGGCAGGGTGGCCGCGTTTCACCGCTGCCTCGCTCAGTTTCAACTGGGACGCAAACTACGTTTCCGATTGGTCCTGCAGCTTTTGGGCATGATGGCGTCTATGATTGCTGTAGTGCCGCTCGGACTGTTAAAGATGCGCGCTTTTCAGCGCTGGTCTCGCTCACACCGGCTGTGTCCACAGCGTCACCTCCAGCGGATGTTGATAATAACTCCGTCTTGTATGATGGCTCTCCACCCTTGGAGGGATCCCGGGTTACTAAGCCAGGGCTCCCCGGTAGGGAGGGTGTGCTTTCGCAAAGTGGTGACCACAGATGCCTCCCTGATGGGATGGGGGGCTCTGTGCAACGGAGCAGCAGTGAGAGGACTCTGGACCTCAGTACAGAGCAGGCTTCACATAAATTATCTGGAGCTGCTGGCAGCTTTCTTGGCCCTGAAGTATTTTCGCTCTGTGCTATCAGACCAACATGTTCTGATCAGGACGGACAACACTACAGTGGTCTCGTACATAAACAGGCAAGGGGGTACACGATCACTTCCCCTGCTAAAACTGACTCACTCTCTGTTGATGTGGGGCAGTGTTCATTTTCTGTCTCTGAGAGCCACTCATGTTCCAGGACGCCTGAACCTGGGTGCAGACCTTCTCTCCAGAGGGGGTCCCCTTGTGAGAGAGTGGAGATTACACCCTTTGGTAGTGGCTCAGATATGGGTTCGATTTGGCAGGGCGGAGGTGGACCTCTTTGCTTCCAGGGCAAACGCCCACTGCCCCCTGTTCTTTTCCATAACAGACCACAATGCACCTCTGGGTATGGATGCGCTAGCGCACCCATGGCCCAACATGCTCCTGTATGCGTTTCCCCCAGTAGAAATGATACTGCCTGTGTTGGAGAGAGTGCGTCGTCAGGGTCTGTCCCTGATTCTGGTGGCCCCTCGGTGGCCTGCGAAATCATGGTATGCCGAGATAATCAATCTACTGGCAGCGGAGCCGTGGCAGCTTCCTCTACGCAGGGACCTCCTTTCGCAGGCAGGTGGAGAAGTGGTTCATCCACGTCCGGAATTGTGGCAGCTACGTGCCTACTTGTTGAACGGTCAAATTTAATGGCTCAGGGTCTGCCCCCAAGTGTGGTGGCAACGATCCAGAGTGCTAGGGCATCATCCACTCGTGGCTTATATGCTTATAAATGGCGAGCATTCGAGCAATGGTGTCAGGACCGAGATGTACTCCCATTTCAGTGTTCGATTGTGGAGATTTTGACTTTTCTTCAGGAATTGTTGGATAAAGGTCTGTCCTTTTCCACTATTAAGGTTTATTTGGCGGCTATATCTGCCTGCCATGTTGGTTTCAATGGAGTGACGCCAGGTGCGCATCCGCTGGCCATGCGTTTTTTAAAGGGAATTCGCCGGCTGAGGCCTGTGGTGAAATCCATCATCCCCTCATGGGATTTAACTGTAGTGCTGGATGCTCTCTGTGGCCCCCCTTTTGAGCCTATGGAGTCAGCAGATATGAAATTTCTGTCATATAAGACTGCACTACTTCTCGCTTTGACCTCCGCTAAGCGAGTGGGCGATCTTCATGCTTTATCAGTGCATCCTTCTTGTACCCAGTTCACTTCAGATGGTTCTAAGGTCACATTACGCCCAAACATGGCATATGTGCCTAAGATCATCCCTTCAGCTCATAGCTCCATGATTTTTGAGCTAATTAGTTTTTGCCCTCCTCCTTTTGCATCTGAGGAACAAAGGAGGTTACATTCCTTGTGTCCTGTACGTGCTCTACGTGAATACATAGACCGCACTAGGAGTGTGCGTTTATGTGACCAGCTGTTTGTGTGTTTTGCTAATCCAGCAAAGGGTAAAGCCCTGTCTAAACAGCGGCTTTCTCACTGGATTGTGGAGGCTATCTCCCTGGCCTACAACAGCAGGGGTCTTCAGTTACCTCAGGGTGTAAGAGCACATTCGACCAAGGGCGTATGTACATCGTGGGCTTTGTTTAGGGGGGTATCTTTGAGTGACATCTGTCGTGCTGCCAGTTGGTCATCACCACACACTTTTGTTCGGTTTTACCGTCTGGATGTAACGGCCCCTTCGGTGGCCCATTCGGTTCTTTCCACTGGGTCTAGCATGCACTAGAGGTGCTGGAGGTTGGCTTCCGGTTCATAGCTGCTCTGCGGGGCGTGTATACATGTCCCATACTATATGTGTTGTACCGAGTGAATCGACTGAAAGGGAACGAAATGTTATGTCTATAACTTCTGTTCCCTGAAGGAGAGGAACGAGGTACAACACTTCTTTGCCCCGCTACACAGATGGGCTCGGTGAAGAGCGGCTACTGAACTGAAGGATGACTGTGATGACAGCGTATTTATGAGGCAGGCGGAGCCTCATTTACGTCATCACAGATCATCTGCCTTAAAGGCGTGATTAGAGGTTTTCTTCAGTAGGCCACGCGGGGGCGTGATATCCCATACTATATGTGTTGTACCTCGTTCCTCTCCTTCAGGGAACAGAAGTTATAGACATAACATTTCGTTTTCCTACATCAGATGCAAAACTCAAATCAAAGATTAATGCGATGGTCACTACTCATTCAAGATTTTAATTTGGAAATAAAACACAAGAAGGGGAGTGAAAATATTTTTGCTGATGGATTGTCCCGAGCTTAATTTTGCATTATGTTAAATCAAACTTGAGAAGTTTGTTTTCTTTGGTTGGGGAATGTTACGGCTGGTGCCTTATTGTGTTTACGGTGTTGGTGGAGGAGTGAGAGCTCTTCCACAATTTAATATCTATCCCAATGAGCAGGACAGCAGGGAGTGGCCATCACCAAGGATGCTGATTGGTTCTCCCCAGGGTGTGGCCCTACATAAGGACTGTCTACCCCAGAAGCTGGTGGAGAGCAGTAATGGCTGTGACTCTCCCTTGCTTGCTGTCCACCAAGAGTGTATCTGGCTGTGGGAAGTGTGTGTGTGTGTATTCAGTGTTCCTGGTTTAACCAGCGTTTTAGTTTGAACTGTACCTGGAATTATTGTTTATAATTTTTAAAGAAGCTGTAGGGGTGAGCTGCCATTTCATTTCCTGTTTTCTAGTGTTTTTGTGTATAGGCTTAATATAGGAGTTTATTTATTATTTTGGCCTTGGTTCACCCTGACGTTTATGTTTCTGTTTTTGTGTTTAATTGTTGGGCAATAAATGACCTTTGCCTTATTCAACTCTCTGTGTTTCTTTGAAATGTGTTTGTTCCTACCCTAGACTAGGGACGGAACACCATGATACAGTTTTATGTTTGACACATAAGTAGATAATAACAATTACTATTATTATCACCTCCAGTATCTAGTTACAGTAACTGGTTAGCTCATGGGTCAGAAATTGTTCTCTGAACTTAAACCCAAATAAACCAAGGAGATCAAATGATCAGCTGTTCTCCAACCATTCACACCCAGTCCACCATTAAACCATTCACACCCAGTCCACCATTAAACCATTCAGACCCAGTCACCATTAAACCATTCACACCCAGTCACCACTAAACCATTCACACCCAGTCACCACTAAACCATTCACACCCAGTCCACCATTAAACCATTCACACCCAGTCCACCATTAAACCATTCAGACCCAGTCACCATTAAACCATTCACACCCAGTCACCACTAAACCATTCACACCCAGTCACCACTAAACCATTCACACCCAGTCACCATTAAACCATTCACACCCAGTCCACCATTAAACCATTCAGACCCAGTCACCATTAAACCATTCACACCCAGTCACCATTAAACCAGAGGGAAAACCAACTAAAACTATTCCCAGACGTGGTAAAACTGCGAACCTTCAAAACTCCAGTAAAAGTATAAATACTTGAATAAATAATGACTGTGGTAAAAGTAAAAGTACTGAAGTTACTTGAGTAAAAGTAAAAAAGTAAAACAAATGTCCCTTCAATAATTAGACAGGGTTTCAAAACCAGAAAATTCCATATATTTCATTTTTCTAAGAACTTGTAGAAAAGTGGTACATGGAAATAAGTTCAATCTGTTACCTTTGAACAGCTGGAGAATTTCATACTTATTATAGATAAATATTATAAAGAAAATGTTTAAAGAAAAAATGCAAATTCTCAATTAAACCCAGAGCAGTTTTGAGTTTAACATTTTTAAAAACTTGAAAATATTAACCATAAAATTAAGGGACTTGTCTAACAGAACAAAACTCAAACTACCTAAATTTTGAGTCTTTTTACGTTGTGACGTCATCTTCGAATGTCTTAAAAGTAAAAAAAAAAAAGTAAAAAGTAAAAAATAAGGAGTAAAAGTACAAAGTTTCCCAAAAACTAAATCCTCAAGTAAAGTACAGATACCAGAGGAGAAATACTTAAAGGTGCAGTCCGTAACTTGTCATATTTACTAAAGCTGTCACTATGTAAGGACAGCCTTACATGAAACTAGTGGTTTGTGTGAAAAAAACAGGCTCATTGAGCCCCGCCTACTGCTGATTGCCAGAATGCACCACGACCGAGCAAAAAGAACCGATCAGAGCCAGAATTGTGTTTGGTAAACGTCTGACCACTGTTGATCACAGGCCCCGCCCCCATCCGCTCGGTCAAGCATCTCCGAAAGCCGATACCTGGGACCAGGCTTGTTTGATCCGCAAAAATAAGAAGGGGTCAAAGTCAACATTTCAGCTCATACGAGCACTTTTATTTACACCAGTTGATTGGAAGTGTGTGTGATCACAGTAGCGTGACCTGCCGTGGCCCAAACACACTAATGCTCACAGGTCGTGTGTCGTGGAGATCAGTCTTTTTACAGTCTATGGTCCAGAGGAGTAGAAAAAAGACTTGGCAACTGTTCTGCTTGAAAGGTAATTACAGCTGCTTGACTTGCATTATGTTTGATTTGTAATTGTTACACTAGAACTACGTAGTGCATGCATTGTGTTTGTGTGTGCGCTGCCCTCGCAGCAGCCTCCGTGTTCTAGGCTTTTTTGGGCTGCTGCTGCAGATAGATTGGTGGGCGAGTGTGCACATTGAGTGGGAGAGAGAGAGAGTAGCCTGGTGGGAAAGACCGCTGCAGTAATATCATTTTAACAGTGCATGTTATATTACTCCTGTGATGTTGTAGTCGGGCTAGCGTTAGCTTGTTAGCTCCTCTGGGGGAGGGACTTTGGAGGCAGGGCAGGAGAGGGAGGGATCTGAAAATTGTACTTTGATGCTAAGTCCTCTCTCTCCTCCAACTTGCAGACTGCACCTTTAAGTAGGCCTTTTGAAACGCTGTGTTCACACTAATTAGAAAGAAAAAACCCTCGTCTCTTTGCATGTGTAATGTGTGTGTATGCATGTATGGGGTAAAAATAACCAATATTTTTTAAGTGATGGTTGTGTTGTGACTGTTTTCAGGTAAAAGGTAAAACTTCTCCTGCTATCAGTGATTTTCTTGCAGTTGCTGCTAAAGTGCTTCTTCACAGGTGAGCGTCACTGTTTATCTGTCACACAGCAGCTCTGCTCATTTCTCAGCTTCACTTTTCTGCCTGTGTCAGGACACGTCTCACATCTCTGAGTTAAATGAAGAGCTTTGCTTTGCGTCTGTTTAGTTGTTTATATGCTTGTCTTTGTGTACCAGTTCATCATAGTGTAACTGTTGGCCATCAAATATGATCTGATAATAGAAAACACACTTTTCTGTTCTTATCTTATCTAATCTCTCACCTGACAAATCACATCTTTGTCAAATACCAAAGACGGACGTTAAAACTAAAGACATTAGCACGAGCACACACAAGATGTATACCACACCAATGCACGTAAATACATATATTATGATATCCCATGATTACAACAACAAATATAATAATAATAAAAATAATAATAATAATAATAGTCATCATTTCTAAGTAATTACATTTTATAACATAAAAAAATGTACAGATGTAACTGTAGTGGTGGTTTTAGTAAATACTATTAACAAATATGATGTTTGATTAACTTTTGTTAAAATGATTATGTTTGGACTGGCGCTCTGTCCAGGGTGTACCCCCACCTGACCCCAGGGTTTGGGGACAATAACATTTTTAAATCATGTTCAAATACAACTCCATTCTGATTACAGTGACCAGCATTTTTTCCAATTACAATTTAAATGACAAGTATTTTTCCCCTGAAAGTCAATTACAATTACATTCTCAATTACTGGTCATTGCCCGATCCCTTCAGATCTGTGAAGATAAGCAGGTCTGGTCCTGGTCAGTAGATGATGGAGACCACTGAGTGTCACAGTGGGTGGCAGTCACCTCAGTGGTATCTGTCATTGTGTCCTTGGGCAAGGCACTTCACCCACATTGTCTAGTATGAATGTAGTGTGTGAGTGAGTGTTGGTGGTGGGAGGGGCCTATGGTTCACTATGGCAGCCTAACTTCCATCAGTCTGCCCCAGGGCAGCTGTGGCTACAACAGTAGCTTACCACCACTAAGTGTGGCGTGAAAGAATAATCCCTTAATTATGTAAACGTGACTTTGAGTGTCTATAATAAAGCTCTATGTAAAATTGATGCATTATTAAAGCTATAATTCAATTAATCAAAATTACTGAGCCTTAATAAATATTTACCCTCCTAAAATGTGTGTTAGCTTTCTGTTAGCATCTCTAATGCTAATGGGTCAGTTTGACCCATGTCTATAATCAGCAGTAAAATACACTAATAAATATGATCTATCATTGGTTACCTTGTTAGGATTCCTAATCAATTATAATATATTCATATTTATGGTGTGGACGTCTGAGCCTTTTTACTGTAAATAAACCCATAGATTTATATTTGTTTTAATGGTAAAATGATCCTGAAGAGAATAAAAGATATTTTAATAATTATTAACTACGTATGTAACATGATTTACCAGGTTTGCTTTAATTACAATGTAAATGACAATTTTGACATAATTTCTATGCCAATTACAATTGCAGTATAATTATGTTGTAATTGTTATTGACTACTTACTAATGTATTGATGGATGGATGGATGGATGTATTTATAGATGGATGGATGGATGGATGGATGTATTGATAGAGGGATGGATGGATGATGTATTGATAGATGGATGGATGTATTGATGGATGGATGTATTAATAGATGGATGGATGGATGTATTGATAGATGATGGATGGATGGATGGATGGATGGATGGATGGATGGATGGATGGATGTTTTTATAGATGGATGGATAGATGTATGGATGTATTGATGGATGGATGGATGTATTGATGTATGGATGGATGGTGGATGGATGTATTGATGGATGGATGGATGGATGGATGGATGGATGTATTGATGGATGGATGTATGTATTGATGTATGGATGGATGGTGGATGGATGTATGTATTGATGGATGTATGGATGTATGATAGATGGATGATGTATTGATGTATGGATGTATGTATTGATGTATGGATGGATGGTGGATGGATGTATTGATGGATGGATGGATGTTTATATTGATGTATGGATGTATTGATGGATGGATGGATGGTGGATGGATGTATGTATGGATGTATGGATGTATTGATGGATGGATGGACGGATGGTGGATGGATGTATTGATGGATGGATGTATGTATTGATGTATGGATGGATGGTGGATGGATGTATTGATGGATGGATGGATGTATATATTGATGTATGGATGTATTGATGGATGGATGGATGGTGGATGGATGTATGTATGGATGTATGGATGTATTGATGGATGGATGGATGGATGTATTGATGGATGGATGGATGTATTGATGTATGGATGGATGGTGGATGGATGTATGTATTGATGTATGGATGTATTGATGGATGGATGGATATATTGATGGATGATGTATTTATAGATGGATGGTGGATGGATGCATGTATGGATGTATGGATGTATTGATGTATGGATGGATGATGAATGGATGGATGGATGGATGGATGTATTGATGGATGGATGGATGGTGGATGGATGTATTGATGGATGGATGGATGTTTATATTGATGTATGGATGTATTGATGGATGGATGGATGGTGGATGGATGTATGTATGGATGTATTGATGGATGGATGGACGGATGGTGGATGGATGTATTGATGGATGGATGTATGTATTGATGTATGGATGGATGGTGGATGGATGTATTGATGGATGGATGGATGTATATATTGATGTATGGATGTATTGATGGATGGATGGATGGTGGATGGATGTATGTATGGATGTATGGATGTATTGATGGATGGATGGATGGTGGATGGATGTATTGATGGATGGATGGATGTATTGATGTATGGATGGATGGTGGATGGATGTATGTATTGATGTATGGATGTATTGATGGATGGATGGATATATTGATGGATGATGTATTTATAGATGGATGGTGGATGGATGCATGTATGGATGTATGGATGTATTGATGTATGGATGGATGATGAATGGATGGATGGATGGATGGATGTATTGATGGATGTATGGATGGTGGATGGATGTATTGATGGATGGATGGATGTATGATGTATTGATGGATGGATGGATGTATGTATTGATGTATGTATGGATGGTGGATGGATGTATGTATTGATGTATGTATTGATGGATGTATTGATGGATGTATTGATAGATGGATGGATGTATGAATGGATGGTGGATGTATGTATGGATGGATGGTGGATGGATGTATTGATGGATGGATGTATGTATTGATGGATGGTGGATGTATGTATGTATTGATGTATGGATGTATTGATGGATGGATGGATATATTGATGGATGGATGGATGGATGTATTTATAGATGGATGGTGGATGGATGCATGTATGGATGAATGGATGTATTGATGTATGTATGGATGGATGGTGGATGTATGTATGGATGGATGGTGGATGGATGTATTGATGGATGGATGTATGTATTGATGTATGGATGGATGGTGGATGGATGTATGTATTGATGTATGGATGTATTGATGGATGGATGGATATATTGATGTATGGATGGATGATGTATGTATTGATGTATGGATGTATTGATGGATGGATGTATGTATTGATGTATGGATGTATTGATGGATGGATGGATATATTGATGTATGGATGGATGGATGGATGTATTGATGTATGGATGTATTGATGGATGTATGTATGTATTGATGTATGGATGTATTGATGGATGGATGTATGGATGGATGGATGTATGTATTGATGTATGGATGTATTGATGGATGGATGTATTGATGGATGGATGTATGTATTGATGTATGGATGTATTGATGGATGGATGTATGTATTGATGTATGGATGGATTGATGGATGGATGTATGTATTGATGTATGGATGGTGGATGGATGGATGTATGGATGAATGGATGTATTGATGTATGTATGGATGTATTGATGGATGGATGGATGTATGTATTGATGTATGGATGGTGGATGGATGGATGTATGGATGAATGGATGTATTGATGTATGTATGGATGAATGGTGGATGGATGTATGTATTGATGTATGGATGTATTGATGGATGGATGGATATATTGATGTATGGATGGATGGATGTATGTATTGATGTATGGATGGTGGATGGATGGATGTATGGATGAATGGATGTATTGATGTATGTATGGATGGATGGTGGATGGATGGATGGATGTATGTATGTATTGATGTATGGATGGTGGATGGATGGATGTATGGATGAATGGATGTATTGATGTATGTATGGATGGATGGTGGATGGATGTATGTATTGAGTCCCTTGTCTAATTTCCAGCATTAACTGTATAATCTACTTTCTATTAGTGCTGAGTCACTATTGTTGACGTGTCAGATGTGACGTGTTAAAATGTTATGACTCATCATTATGTGAGGATGATGATGATGATGAAGCTGTTTTACCTTCTCCTCCCGGGTGGTCCCTCCTCCCTCCCCGTCCCCCCCGTCTCTCGGCTGCATCTCCAACACGGTGCGGAAAAGCTTGTCCGAGGTCTGCGTGAGGAATCCGATCTCAGCGTTGGAATGAAGGCCGTACAGATACGGTGACTCAGCAGGTAGCGTGTCATCAATGTACTGCAACAGAACATGTGCTTTAGTGAGTCATTTTATGCATTTTTAATGTCATTTTGTGTGTTTTTCTTTTTTATTGTCAGTCTGTGAAACAAAACAGTAAAAATTGTCTCAGGTTTAAGACGAGATCAAGACCCTCAAACTATGGTTTGATGATGTTTGACTGTCTGAATCACTACATCTACATCAGTAGTGAGATAACTGACTGTACGCTATGTTGGGATCAGCTAAGTCAGGATTAATCAAACTCATTTTAGTTCAGGAGCCAAATATGAAGAAGTTTGATCTTAAATGAGCCACAGATTTTAGATGAAAAACCAGAAATTTCAACAATAATTTCACCACGTTTACACTTTGATGTATAAATGTTACATAAAGTATGTACAACATAGACAATATCCAGGACCTGTGAAAATGTAACTTTTAAATTGACATGATTTTGAGACTATTTTGAATTTAATTTAATTTAATTATGTGAAATAATTTGAAAATTGAGTCGTTTGAACAATTTCAGATTAAAAATGACAATGGGAAAATTCCAACCTACTTATTCTGGAGTTTCATTGACTTTGTGTATTTAGAAGTGCTACAGATCTACAACTGAATTATTTGGTCATTTTCACAATAATTAGTTTTTTTCTGTTGTTTTTCACTTTCTCCAGCGGCTGAATTTGATGGTCTAAACGGCCGGATTTGGCCCCCGGGCCTTAAGTTTGACACGTGTGAGCTAACTGAATATTTAGATGGATTCAGGACACTAAAAGCATGACACGTTATTTAGGAGTTATTATGTTAAATAACCCTTAAGTTATATTTATTAATAAGTTGTTATGATCTACACGTGTAGATGAACACGTTAAAGGTGATTTTCTACTGATGATGTCATGTTTATTCTAACATACAGATGTTTTCACACTGAACAGCTCTGATTACTTCCCAAGTTAACATTTTTTATTTCTGTTACTCATCTCCACTCAGGTGTTTTAGTTAAACGTGTGCTGATAAAGAGAATGCACCAATCAAAGGAGCAGCTTGTCCAGGGTTAAATTCTACTGACTGTCTGCTGCTAATGACCAGAAGAAGAGAAGGAACGTGTGACGTTTTCCATCTGCTGCTCCATAATGAACATGGATATGCTTTAAAGTTAGTGGAGATGAAAGAGGAAGAGGAAGAGGAAGAGGAAGAGGAAGAGGAAGAAGTTGCTTTTGTGAGGCACTTATTACAATAAAAGAAAAACTTCTTCTAATCATAAAGTAGGAATAAAAGTTCAGACACAAACGCTGTCCTTTGATACAGAGACACTTTGAAGTCGACTGCTTTGATCTGTCATAACTTTTACTGACGCTAACACACGTGGAAAAGTGTCGAGTCATTGTTTGTGACTCATTTATTATGGAAAAAGATTTTGTCCAACAAACAAAAACCTACTGTTCACACACACAGACACACACACACACACACACACACACACAGAGACACACCACGCACAGACACACACACACACACACACACACACACCACACACACACACACACACACACACACACACACACCACACACACACACATACACACACACACACACACACACACACAGATACACACACACACACCCACACACAGACACACGCACACGGCTGTCAATCAACGTCTGTGATAAATAACAATAGAGGTGAAGCATTAACCTGATAAACCCACAGCTGTCACTGCTCTTATCTTTAAAGCTCTAAAAGCAAATGTTTCTGTCAACATCATTTATAACACAGGTTCATACACACACACACACACATAAATATATATATATATACATTTATATATATCCCAGACAGCACACAAACGTGGTGCTAATGTAGGCCTATATAGTTCCATCACTTACTTTCTAACCCTTAGACATCGTAGAATAAAGCATATGTGAATCCTACAGATGAATAAATAAATGTGGTTATCACAGATTCATAGAACAATGGACCATCATTTTACTGACTTTATGGATGGACCCCAAAAATCTCCCCTTTATTCCCCCTTAGAGATGGTCCTGTCTCCACATGACTGTTCTTCAATGTTCATGTCTGTGTTCAACCACCTTCAGCTACAGTGGGGGTCCCTGCTCTATGGGACCTTTATTTTGGAGGGTCCCTGCTCTATGGGACCTTTATTTTGGAGAGTCCCCACTATCTGGGACCTTTATTTTGGAGAGTCCCCACTATCTGGGACCTTTATTTTGGAGGGTCCACGCTCTCTGGAACCTTTATTTTGGAGGGTCCCCGCTATCTGGGACCTTTATTTTGGAGAGTCCCCACTATCTGGGACCTTTATTTTGGAGGGTCCACGCTCTCTGGAACCTTTATTTTGGAGGGTCCCCGCTATCTGGGACCTTTATTTTGGAGAGTCCCCACTATCTGGGACCTTTATTTTGGAGGGTCCCCGCTCTCTGGGACCTTTATTTTGGAGAGTCCCCACTATCTGGGACCTTTATTTTGGAGAGTCCCCACTATCTGGGACCTTTATTTTGGAGGGTCCACGCTCTCTGGAACCTTTATTTTGGAGGGTCCCCGCTATCTGGGACCTTTATTTTGGAGAGTCCCCACTATCTGGGACCTTTATTTTGGAGGGTCCCCGCTCTCTGGGACCTTTATTTTGGAGGGTCCCCGCTCTCTAGGACCTTTATTTTGGAGGGTCCCCACTATCTAGGACCTTTATTTTGGAGGGTCCCCGCTCTCTAGGACCTTTATTTTGGAGGTGTGGGCCTGTAGAGGACTGCTGCAGGCTATAGATGATGTAATAGCACTGCTGTGTCTCTTACACTGAGCACCTCTGTGGTTTCTCTCAAGCACATAATACTTATGTTAATCAATGCAAATTGACTAAAAACAGAAAAGCACAAGAGTTGCTCACTTCATTTTCTAAGCAGTGGAAGCACATTAACCAAATCCCTCAGTTAAATATCAACGATATTTCTCTAACCTTTACTGTACCCACAATGCATCACTGCAGCTAACAAGAAAGATGTGTTTAAAAGATCAGATACAACTCAACTGTTATCAAGGCGGGGCCACAAACATGTGACTGATCTGAGGGTCACATGATCAACCAGAGCCTTCATAGAAGAAAGAACAAAGAGTTAAAGTTATTATTATGTTTTTGTTTCTGTTGCTTCTTTTTTTTGTATGTCGTGTGTTTTTTGGAGTCATTTTCTGCATTTTCAGTATATTTCTGTCATTTTGTGTATTCTTCTCTATATTTTGGGTTCTTTCAAATTATTTTGTGCATTTGTATTGTGTGTGTGTGTGTGTGTGTGTGTATTTTTCACTTGTGTGATTTCATTGTTAGTTTGTATAACTTCATTGTGATTTTGTGTGTTTTTGGAGACATTGTCATTTGTGTATTTTTGGGAGGGTTTTTGTGTTTTTGTTGCCAAGTAGTGTGTTCTTAGTATTCATTGTAAGTATTCTTGTGGTTGTTTTGTATCTTTTTTTATTTGTATTGTCATTTTGTGTATTTTTCCATCATGTTCCATGTTTTAGGAATCATTGTGTGTATTTCAATTGTCTTTGTGTTTTTTGGAGATTTTTTGTGTTTTTGTTGCCATGTTGTGCTTTTGGTAGTTATTTTACATACTCATGTTGTTGTTTTGTATCTTTTTTAGTCATTTTGTGTATTTTTATTGTTAGTCTGTTGGGATTTTGTGTGTTTTTGCATTGTCATTATTATCTTTTTGGAGATTTTTTGTGGCCCCCGTGCCACCATGTCTGGTTCAGACAGTATAGTTGAAGAAGAGGCCAATGATGCAATGCAGAGCTCATGCGACACCATTGATTGCTTTCAGTGTTTCCAGCCCTGAGAGGCTCTTTGTGCTTCTCTCAGTCCAATATTAAGAAAATAAATTCACTGTGAAAGTCACTGTGTGGAAAGTAGGAAGAAGTATGTGCTGTTGGTGTCTCAGATGACAGTGAGCTGCTCTTATGTTCATTGAGCTGGAACCAAATGTAACAAATGACACGTGGTGCATCAATGTGAATGTGTAAATGTACGTTATGTTAATGGGTCTCTGTAAGGAGAGGAGTAACTAGTGATCCCCTGATCTTTATTAACAGGGCTTTAATATATCTGCTTCATTTCAACAAAGCCTCACATCTGCTTTAAAACACCAGGGAGGAACATCTACAAACACATTTTAGCTTTGAAAACAGCCTTAACATGTTTTATACAACGTCAACACAAATAATACAAAGTCAGCTTTTAGGAATATTAGCAGGAAGTTACACAATCACAAATCACAAAGCCAACTGTCCACTAGAGCAGGAGTTGTGTGTGTTTGTCACACCACAGAAACATGTCAGTAACCACTGACACACATTTGAAAGATGAAACTAAATGGCTCAGTATAAAAAACAAGCACTTCTCTCTGCTCTGAGACGCTGGGGGTGTGTCAGTTAGAGGCGCTGGGCCACGCCCACACCTGTTAAGGTCACACCTCCGTGTACTAACCCTAACCCTATGGGAGAGAGCAGCTTCAGCAGCAGGGTGGGGTTTATGCTAATGATTTCTGACACGCCCATTAAATCCTGAACAGAAATTTGAAACACTGTCGGCTAAGGTCGGGGCAGAGGGGGGATCCGGCGTCGGGCGGAAGGCGGGTCGGCGGAGGGGGCCGGTTCTTGGCGGCCGGGGGGCGGTGTCTTTTTAGCCTCCTTAGAAGCAGTTTTAAATGTTTTGCTAGCCTTGGCCATGGCCAGGAGTCAATCAGGTGTAAAAATAGTAGCTAAAGCCTTAGCTTACCTCCATCAGTATATCAGAGCCTGTGGTCACGTGACTGGCGTAAAGTCATACGTTCTCCAGGTCACATGACCTGGTGAAAGACGTCTGTCTCTCTATTTGCAGAGGGAATCCACACTCAGCAGTGATACTGTCAGTGCTGTACATTAGTCTGAGGAATTATTTAAAATTACTCTTAGGTCACAAAGTGTGCTTTTAAAAAATACATTTATGACATATTTAATGTGTTTTGAAGAAAATGGCTGAATTTGCTTTCCATGGTGTTTAAACATTTTGGATCCAGACCCCGTACAGGGAGGGACCCCCTCAGAATCATTGAAACACTACATACCAAACTAATGATCTATTCTTTAAACTTTTGAACTGAAACATTTCAGAACGTTGCTAGCTGTACTAGCCTTAAACAAGCTAAACATACAGAAACAACTGTTACTATTCTTTCCACGTTTGCTTTTGTTATTTCTGTCTAATCTGTGACTCATCTGGTTTCATTTATTCTATATTACAAGTTTGGAGACTTTGAAAGCTGCTGTAAACCCAGTGGAAGAGCTTTATTGTTATTAACGTAGCTTTGAAAAGGTTAAATTCATGTTCCACATGAGTTACTAAGCATTTTGATTACAGTTGCATTAAAACTTCCTTTGATAGTTAAAGTTCACTAGAATCACACCTCATTGTTTTATTTATTAGCATTAAATGCATTTAGAGCTGCAGTTAACGGTTCATCTATTCATTCATTCATTACAGTCTTTATGTTTCTAGATCTGATTTAAATCATTTTTACATCTTTTTATTTTTAAATAGCTATGACTTAACTTAAGGCCTAATAAACATCACTGCCTAAATAAACACAACTAAGTGTTTTATCATATTTCACAAATAAACAGTAAACCAGATAAACTGATAAACTGCGTGAGACACTGGGAGGAAGTCGTCAGATACCTTTAAGAAACAATTTCAGCCCATTTTTGCTTATTTTTGCCATTTTTCTGCAACTCCACCAAACTCACCATATTTTAACCTATTTTCATCAATTTTTCTTGCCATATTTTTGATCCTTTGAATGCATTTTTTCTACATTTCTCCCATTTCTGACACTTTTACATCACATTTCAGTGTTTTTTCTGCATATTTTTCCCACTTTCAAGACATTTTCAGCTCTTATAAACCATTTCCACCACTTTTACATCTAACTTGAAAAGTGGGCGGGTTCAAACAAAAGGTGCTTTTGTCTCATATTCCTGTTTTGATCTGAAACCAAATGTCTTCAGTTTACAACAGAAACAAAGGAATTGATCTTGCCGTTCTAATACTTTTGGAGGAAATCTGTAAAGATCCATAGAACAATGGACCATCATTTTGCTGAGCCTGGTCTCTGGAACCTTTGTTTTGGGGGTCGTGGGTTGAAAAGCTTGAGAAGCACTGGTTTAGTGTACATACTGTATATATAGAGTTGTGTTAAAGTCACCTGGTGATAGCCATCATAGTCCATGTTTCCAGGTAAAGGAAAACCAGGAGCTAGACTCAGCTCCCCCTCCATCATCTCTGGTTTGATGAACTCCTCCAGGTACGTGCGGCACAGACGTCGGTCCCAGTCGTCTGTGATGTGACCCCCATACATGATCTCACCAAACAGGT
The DNA here is from genome assembly GCF_900634775.1 of Gouania willdenowi. Lineage (NCBI taxonomy): Eukaryota > Metazoa > Chordata > Actinopteri > Blenniiformes > Gobiesocidae > Gouania > Gouania willdenowi. The sequence continues at coordinate 26,372,073 of NC_041062.1, forward strand.
AGCGCAGGTCATCATACGGCACCTGGACATCACGGATGCTTGGATCAGCTGGTACATATTGAAGCTAACATGTAGAGAGCTACCTTAGGGTTGGCCTCCAGGTAGTTGTAGAGGACGTTGATGGAGATGGTGAGGTCCCCAGTGTTAAAGGGGTACGACCGGTTCCAGCCCTGGGGTCCAAACTTCCTCCTCTCCGCCACCACAGCGTGAAAGTAGCACAGCGCGAACAGGATGCTCTTAAACTCGTGTTCCCGTGCACACATTTCTAAAGTGTCCTGGAGAGCAAAGCAACAATAAGCAGTGAGAGTTAGTTACAGATTGTTTTTATTCTGAATAACCCAGAAACACATACTGTACATCAGCCGCACCGTCTATTTAATACAGACCATCTCTGGCTATTTCCAGTTTTTCTTTATTTTATTTCTTGAAATATGCAACCAAACCCAAATTCAAACCAAACTATATTATTTGATGTACACGACCTTCATTGATATAAATCAAGGTATTTGAAGAACTTTGGAACACTTTATGACTAAAAACACCCAAAATATTCACTATTTTAGTGGCTTTTACAGAAACATGAGATGAGTTTCTCACCTGGTGATTAAAACTATGCTATAATTAATGAATTAATGGGTGTCATTCTAATGGTTTGAGTGGATAAAGTTTAAAAAGTGTTAGTGTAGGTGTCACAAATGTGCAAACTTGAACAAACGAGACATCCTCTCATGTTATACTGTACCTGTGGTTGTGGTATCTCTTTAATTACAGCCTTTTTGTAGCGTGGG